>NC_142947.1:13906629-13979129 GCF_046866305.1 Octopus bimaculoides
TTCCACTCTTTCGGTTAATACTCCAAGTCTGTTTTCTCTTGAATTACCTGTTGTTTGAATATATTTTGAAATATTATATGAAGGTTATCACAAGCAAACAAAATGCCTGTTCTAATATAAAAGAAAATTAATGAAGTATTTTATAAAACGATAAACATATAATGGTTGTCAATTGTTTTGGTTATTATAACAATCATGGAATTCCTAGATAACTTGGACAATAATGCTTTAAGCATTCTCAACGACTTCTATTTAATATTTCTAAGAGCTCTTCCAATATAATCTAGCAACTTAAGCAGTTTATTTTTCAATAATATGTTTAACTGTTTTAAATTATTAAGTTTTAGTTCATTAATATTTCAGAATTACTTGTAATTGAAATAATAATTTCATTGAGGATAAGATTAATAACAACAATTAACATACAAATGTAAAATCTCAAGATTATCAATCTTTGTCAATTGCCTCATTTATTACTCAAACATTGGCTATAGATTATTTTATATTAAACTTTTTTTTCTAATTTAAGCTTTTTACATTGAATGAGTCAATAAAGTTACATCTTAAATTTCATAGAATGCAACTGCTATATAGATTTATAGTTTATCATAATAGATTTTATATTTTTGAAGTTTTTTTATTTTTTTTATTTTAATTGCAACAAAAATTAACTGAAATGTATTTTATTTCACTCTCTTATCATGCAATACCTTCATGAGTTAACATTGTTTCAGATTTAGACTTAACCTAAAACATTACACTATTCTCAAACTATGCAATATTTTCTTGGTGTATTCATTAATTTATTTTGTGATGTTAAACAAATTTATTTTCAATCTGGATAATTTCAACTGATTTGTGATAATTAACACACCAATGAGAAGCTATATATAAAATACTTTCATATTATGCCAATCTCATATCATTAATTATTTAACAAGTGTACTATCAAATATTTCATAATATTCTAGTTAATAATTTGCACTAAGCTACTAAAACATTATTCTACGTTAAATATTTTGTCTGGAATTGGAATCCATAGACTGATGATATGTATACATGTATGTATATAGGTTCACACACACATACACACACACAAATTTTGTTATTGTCAATGCACATAGAAAACTAAGGAGATTTCCCTGACATCTTTCATGGCTAGTTGGTCACTCT
Organism: Octopus bimaculoides; assembly: GCF_046866305.1. NCBI lineage: Eukaryota > Metazoa > Mollusca > Cephalopoda > Octopoda > Octopodidae > Octopus > Octopus bimaculoides. The sequence continues at coordinate 13,907,803 of NC_142947.1, forward strand.
TCAACTGACAAGCACTCATAACCCACTCCACTTGCAAAGAGAACTTCATTATAATTACTATTTAAATCCTTCACAAGTTAGTACTTTGCTGTAACAGCTAGGCTAATTTGCATACTGTACATTAACAGTATAAGTATTTCGTAAATATATTTAGGCACAAACAGTGTGTAGTAAAATAACTACATTGAATTCTTATGTAGTCACACTACAGTTTGTAACCCTCAGACTGTGGAAAGAAAAACAAGACGCATTCACATTTACATAACCTAAGTATTACAAACTGTAAACTAAATATATTTAATTTAGCTTAGACTTTCTAACCCTTTGTGACTGATGCAAAACCAACTTTCACCCAGAAAGTAACCTACATATTCAACAAATACTTCAAAGAAGGCATTCAACAGAACAATCTCAAGTCCTGATGGAGCCATGAAAGTAACTACATGGCAGAATCAGGTGTCCCTTGATTGTGTCCCCCACCATGCATGCAATGCCAGCCACTGAGCCTTTGGCACCGTGAAGCTGCTAGTCATTCATCACTCACAATGTCAGTTTAAGATACGAACTCAGTCCAGAAAGCTCAAGCAAGCAGAATTCACATGACCAAACAGTTAACTCAGGCCTTTTCAAACATGGCCTACCTTCTTTTCATGAGATGTATGAGGTCTTTGTTTTACCACACATCTCGTAGTGAGCATGAGTTGCTTGGAGAGGCCCTCATCAACCTGCAAGAGTTGTCAATGAATATTGCACTGGACTTGCTACACAAACTAAGACAGTTGAACATCTGATAGTTAAAACTGTTTCTTTCACTTGGACATGGATTCCACATCAGTGCTAGAGGACTCCAGCTAATTGCTGATCTTGAACACAAAGCTGCCAGCCTCCAAACTTCTGTGGTAGACAGGTAAAATGTGTGTGTATGTGCATGTGTGTAACTGTTAAAAAATCTGAGTTGCAAAAACAGGCACTAATACATTAAGTAATAGAGTGAGTATCTTATGCATCCATCTATATATTTATATACGTCATGTAAATACATGTTCATTTATATATATATTCACAAACACACTTATGTGTGTTGTGTTATATATATATATATACTAACATATATATGTGGATATATAAATGTCTATGTAAATAGATAATAGATCATGAAAAACTTCAGTAACAATGTTGATGTATTTGGAAGAAACTTGCAACAGCAAATTGAGAACACACCAAAGCTAACAGGAAATACTGGAGACAGATTCCTGGCATGACATGGAAAAGTGCATTTTAGTTTGAACCACTTGAAGAAGTTATGCATATATGCACACACACACACTGGTACATATGTATATGTTTATATATAATCATATATATATATATATATATATATATATATATATATATATACATACATGTATGAATATGTACATATATAAATATATCAACATCATTATTATCTTTGTGTTGATGCCCACTTTTCCATACCTACATGGATCAGACGGAATTAGATAAGACAGATTTTCTATGGCTGCATACTCTTCCTGTCACCAACTCTTATCAAAAAAAGGTTATATTTTCATATCACCAGACATGATTTCAAGGAAGATTGGCTAGAATGGCACTACATGCATGACAGTGATACTTGTTTATGAGATATATATATATATATATATATATATATATATATATATATATATATATGAGGGGCTCTCTTCAGTTTCATGTGTAAAAACCACTCGTAAGTTTTGTCTTTGCAGAAGACTGTTTATGAATAGCTTATTTGAAAAATGCACCATCCAACCTACAATTGTTAGAAATACAAACACCACTTCACAAAAAGTAATTAACTAACTAATGAACAGGCCAGAAAAACATCGCCCAATCAATAAACATGAAAAGCAAACCAGTGAACAAACACAAGTACAAGATCACACGTAACAAAGGATATAAATACATTCTCATTACCTAGTTGTAGTAGTTCTTGCCTGCAGATTGCAGTGGCATGAAACTTGAGTTGTGAGACAAACTCACAGTTTTAGTTGCAAAAAACTATGTGTATATATGTGTGTATGATTAATGTAAGTGAAGGTATAGCTGCATGAAGAATTCTGTTTCACAGCCAAGTGGTTTTCAGTTCAATCTCACAGCACATCACCATCAACAAGTATCTTCTACTATCACCCCTAAGCATTGTGAGTGAATTTGGTTGACAATAACTGAAAGAAACCTATCACACATATATGTGTGTGTCTGTGTTCCTGTATGTATCCATGTAGTGACATCATGTGATGGTTGTAAACAAGCTTCATCAATACAACTGAGGAAGTTTATTAACAGTCTTCTTTAAAAACGATGTCTGGCCATGGGGAAATATTATTTTGCTTGAAAAAAATTGAGGGTTGGCAACAGGATGGGTATCCAGATATATAAAATCTGCCTCAGCAAATTCTGCTTGATCCATGCAAACATAGAAAAGTAGATGTTATTTGATGATGATGGTCATATATATATATATATATATGTATATATAAATATATGTATGCATGTATACATATATATGTATATGTGTGCACATGTTTATAAATATATAATCATGTGTCTATGTATGTATGTATATGTGCATGTACATGCATGGGTGTATGTATGTGCCTCTTTGTCATGACATTGTAGGATAGTTATAAATGAGCATCATGGTCATACAAGGAGAATCCCTTATTTTCAGTCTTCTATGAAAACTTGTCTGAACATAGGGAAATATTGCCTTGCTTGAAACAGGTGAAAGTTGGTAAAAGAAGGGCAATCAGTTATAAAGACATGGAAAATTGGATGTTAAAACGATGTTGATGATGATGATTAACATATATATATATATATATTTGTGTGTATATATACACACACACACACACACACACACACACACACACACACATAATACACAAGTGCAGAATAAAACAGGTGAGTTTTTGAAAGTGATTTTATAGCATTATGAATTACATATTTTCACATGAGTTTCACTAGAAAATTCTGGTATGCCAAGCAATAATTATTGCGTTAACATTTACATTTGGATAATAAGCTGGGAATGCCAGAAGAATATTGTTCATCTATTTCAGTGCTACATACCAACATAAGCATATTGAGAGAAGCAAGATAAAATTCTTGTATTTTCTCAATATCAGCCAACCTGTATTGTTAATAATACTAAATTGAATTACAATATTCATCTGAAGATCTGATATTTTAACCCTATTATGAAAATGTTTACATAGCATTTTTCATTTAACATACCAGAATTGGCATTTGAAACACCTGTAAGATTGTACGATTTATGATGTTATAATAAATTAACTAAATCAAAATCTCCTGATATATATTCTGCACTTAGATATATACTCCGTAAATTATTCAAATGTATATAGTACTAAGCAGAAATCTGAGGACGTATAACATTTAGTACACAATAAAAAATCTAGATATATGAAGGTTTACATGGAGTCTTAAACATTGGTTAACTGTTGTGCTATCTGAAACCAAATAGCACTTATTAATGACATACATATATGCATTTATGTCTGTATATATATATATATATATATATGTGTGTGTGTTACACACACACATGTATATATGTATGCTTACATATATATGTGTGTGAGGTGTGTAATTACATATATACACACATCCATATATATGTACACACACACACACACATATACACACACACACACACATATATACACACACATATATACACACACACATAAACATTCATATGTGTATGTAAACATATGCATATTTTTATGCATTTAGATACTCATAGGTTGATATAACATAAGCAGACTGATAAATAGCGGTACAAGCACACACACACACACACATACACACACACATATATATATACATTTACATTTACAGCTATGTGTGAGTTTGTGTATATGTGTGTGTGTATGCATTCTTGCAGTTTCTATCAGTTGATCTTAATTGGTGTTTTTAGCAACATAATCTACAAAACATTTCTTGTGTCTGTTAACTTTATGGTTCAGAGTTTTAATTTCATACATTTTATATCACATTTATACATCTGTCTTAGCCTTTTACAATTATTTATTGATTTTTTTTTATTGCCAATTTACATTTATCACTGTTTATTAAGTAGCAATTATTATTAGACATCCACTTTGCTATTCCAGAAAAATCAGTGTGGAATTTTCACTCTCCAGTTTGGCAGCCTAGCAAGCAACTGTCACAATGCCTTTTCATTTGTTTTTCGTTGTCATTGTTGTGGTGGTTGGGGTTGTGAAAGCTTTGAGGTCTTTTGGGTTTGTTTTTTCTTTTTTTTTTTCTTATGAAATGATTTATTTTTGTGGGAAATGATGGAGTGCATACTTTGGTTTGTGATGAGAATATTTAAAAAAAAAAAAGAAAAAACTCATTCAGTTAACAGGAAATTCAAGTGTATAACAGATCTAGAGCAATAATATCTTAAGAAATGAAAATGATTCAAAATGAACATGAAGTGTAATAAAAAGCACAAACAATATTACCAAAAAAAAAAATTGTTTTATATGTTATCTTTCAAACATTGTCTTATAAACTTTTGCATCTTTTTGAGAAATATAACCTGTTCACTTGCTACTAAAAATCCTACCAACGATGTCATTACCATGAAGACTATTGTGTTCTTGAAAAGGTACCAACTATTTGTTCTCGAAAATTGTAACCAATTTAATTTGTTTCTCTCTTTTTCTCCTTGTTCAGTGATAGAATATTTCAAATTTTTTTTCCAAATTTTGGTTTTTATTTATTCATTTAAAGATTTGATATGGGAGAAACTAGCTACTTAATTACTTTGATATCCTCCAATTTATCATGAATAAGATCCAACTTTTAATTTTATTCCTTTTATTTTAATCAAAAATGACATTTACATGATTTAAATTTTATTTACGTAGCTTTATTGAATGTTCGGTGTTATTTTATTCTCCATAAAAAAAAATACAAGTTATCTATTTTTTTTTTTTTTTTGTTGAACTTAGATAATATATAATTATCTAATGTAGCAAGCCAGAATGGCAAAGATTATGGTATGCATTAAATTGAAATTGAAAATTTGTTTCAGAAAAATTTTATCAACTTAAAACATACTAGGTCAGAGAAAACCTGTGTTAGTCTCTGTAGGCAAAAAAAGTAAAACAACATATAAATATTTTTCAAGTTATACAATTTTTAAGATGATAAGAAATCTTCACTCAGGCAGGTCTCATTGGAAGCATAATTGTATTTTGTTTAATAAAATTATCAATCTATTTTTCAAATGATTAACATTTTTTTCTATTATAATTATCAAAATTTCAATGAAATTTTTACATAAAGATTGTTTTTATGATGTATTATTAATTATGATGACACTATTTTGTAATTCTGAATAGCAAAAGTTTCTACGACTCATTTGCTATTATAGACATTTTGATTGATTGTTTCTTTTCAATAAGCATATTTACTTCATATGTAGATAAGAATAATGATTAAAAACCTAGCGCCTGCCTTAGATGAAATAACTATTGATAATTTCAAAGTAATATCTAAAGATTTACTCCTACATAAGAATTTGAAACATAAATGTCATTTACTACTAGTAATTATATATATACATATACATGTTGTGTATCTATATATATAGGTTTCTTTTCTATATATCATTTCTTCAAACACAGTCTTTTCTGAAACTTGCCTATTTCTAATTTAGCAGATATTTCTTTCAGATGAGGAGAGAACTTTTTAGTTGGTTAAATAATTCAAAACAAATAGTGACTTCTTTAACTATGCTCTTCTATATTTAACATTTTTTATTGTGAAATATTTGTTCTGATAAATGTTCTTAGTGATAATATTTCCCCCTGAGATTGTTGTATTAACAATAATGAACTCTTTTAGGAAATGACTATCTTATCAAATCAATCCTAAACTTTGTTGTTTTACCCTACTTTGCAAAGTAGGCTGTGCATTTTTACTATTTGTAATCCAACTGCATGCATTGGTAAAATATTTTTTAATATAACTATTATTGTTATCATTATCATTATAATCAGCAAAACATTATCATTGTTGTTATCATTGAGATTGTTTTAATATTGATTATTATTGTATTCAGCATTAGCATCATAGCTATTGTTAACATTTTCCTTAGAATCTTGAGATTATATTTTGATTTATGAATTGAGCATGATGGATTTGAAGCTGAAATAACTGAACCTAAGGTGATTATATATATACACATAGCAAGCAGTATAGTATAATTTTAACAAAAATATTTTTTCGTTTATTTTTCTATTTTTTGAAAAAAAAGAAACTCTATCAATTTCATTATTCTGCATTTGTCAATCTTCATTATTGTCTAATTTATCTAGATCATTTTAAATGGGTATTCAGATTATAAAAAAAAAAAAAATTGGTAATTTAATTTTTAACAGACAAATTTCTCTCCCCCTACCGCTTTTTCTTTTCTTTATCTATATGTTCCCACCCCCCATACTACTGAAACCAATTTAATATGTTGCAATTTTTAAAGGTTAGTTTGTTTTTAATAAATACATTATATTATTATTATTATTATTTATTTTATAAGTAGCTATAATTAAGGTTAAAAAAAATAATGTACCTGCCTTAGGTGAGACAATTATTGATAATTAACTTTACTACTACTATTATTCTACCACTACTATTCTACTACTACTACTACTAATAATAATAATAATAATAATAATAATAATATTAATAATACCTCAAGCAATAATATAACTAATACTTTTTACCTCTGCTGCTGGTCCTTTATCAAAAATTTTAAAACATGAAATTAAAAAAACATTAATTAGCATAATTTACAAAATGAGTAGAATACATTTGAATTCACATCATCTTTGCAATGGGCCCTTTCATTCTTTTTAAATCTTATCATCAAGACTTGAGCCACATTAAGAACACTAAATCATTGGAATTGAAATATTTTTTACTCAACGGTTTTATCAATGTACTTAGTCATCTTGTGATTAATAGAAAATGTTTATCATTTACATATTTTTGTCTAATTTTTTCTTTCATTTTATTTTAATTGAAATTTCCCAGTTGTTATTTTTTAATATTACCATTTCAACTTGAAGATGTATATCCATTTGTCATTGTTAGACAATGAAGGACTATATACTCATTGTAACATGTTAGTATCTAGATGGAATTCTACCATCAATTTTATCTTGTTATCAAAGAAAACTTTGATCTTTGTTATGTCAACATATTTCTTTATTAAATAGACTAAATGGATTTTGTTTTAATATTAGAGAAAATAGAAAGATATGAAGACGAATACATACAAAAAAATCTAATGCTCATATATTAAAGTTTTATCGTTAAAGAATATGAAAGAATATTAAGTTGTAGATTATTTAGATATCATTCCAAAGTGGAGAGAATTTTAAGAAAAATGCTTAATTTAAAGTATCTTTTCCTAAGTTCTACATTGCTATTATATAGTAAAAATACCATAAAGACAAATTTGGCAAAAAAAAAAAAAAAAAAAAAGAGACAGAGATGAATATTTGTACTGGAGTATGTAGCTTCAAATTTATTGGAGACAGGGAAGTAGAATGTAATGGGAGGGGAATTATCTTACCCAAAACCATACATGGACCAAGTAAATTGGTTCCAAATGGAAATAAAAACTAGATCATGAGAACATACCACTGCCCCATAGAGTCTAAAACATTGTTACCACAATGATGGTACAGCACAATATCCATCATCTTTTAATGAAGGGATAATAAGTATGGGTGCAGACATGCTGTTCCATGTTCATTCTTACTGTGCAACAACTTAGGCGAGTGTTTTCTTCTGTAGTCCTGACTTAACTTACACCATTGTGAATTAAATTTGGTCAATGGAAACTGCAGAAGCCCATCATGATGTATGTATGTATGTATGTATGCATGTATGTATGCATGCATGTATGTCTGTATGTATGTGTGTATGTATGTATATATATATATATATATATATATATATATATATATATATATATACACACACACATACATATGAATATATATATATTTATATACATACATATGAATATATTTTTATACATATGAATATATATATATATATATATATATATATATATATATATATATATATACATGAATATATATGCATATGCATACATACACACACACACACACACACACACATATATATATATTTATATACACACATATATACATGTGTGCATTAGTCTTTTTGTTATACCTCTATAAAGTGGTGCACTGAGTTGCATCCCTGTATATCAAAAGGTAACTTAGCCATTCAACAAATAGAGATCAATGACAATAAGTACCCGAGTGAAATAGATAGTGGGTTTGATATGATCAAGTTAACCCCTTTGAAGTGACTCCCTAGCATGGTTGCAGTTCAATTAAGAGAAGCCAGTAAAGAAGTACATAGAAGTGAAAGTAAATATTAATAAACCATATCTTGTAAGAAATCCTTGTCTACAAGAAAAATGAAATCTACCACTAATGTGCTAGATTAAACCTAATAAGACTTATTGGCATCAACAAAAAACAAATTTTTTTGAATGTTCTCTCAACTATATGTCAATGAAACATGCTTTACCTTTGGGAGAAACAAAAAAACTAAAAGAAGACGGCTTTTTTTTTTTTTTTTCAAGGAGGGGAGGATCTGTTTTGTTAAAATTTTGTAAAAATGTTAAAATTTACTTAAAGAATGTTAGTCTTTATTTGTTACTTTTTAACCATCTATGTTTTCTTTGTTATGATGGAAAGTATATTTATTCTCCAATTCGGTTGTAAATAACAAATTTCACAGTTAGTCGAATAGATAAAACAAAAAAGAGTATTATTTTGAAAAAAAAAAAAAGACCCACTAATTCTGTCTGTTTTATTTTGTCCATTGACTTTCATGTTAGCGACTGACTCAACCAGAAAGTCAAATCCATAAATTTGGCCATTTTTCCCTTAAAACAGTCATTTGTAAAACACTGATTCTTGTATGAGGTACAATAACCATGTGTTTAACATAGCAACCTACTGGTCATAATTTTAAAATTCCTTACTGTCATTGTATCATGCCACTGAGCAAAGCATCTAACTTTGCTTGCTCCATTTTACCTGTACAAAATCAGGCTCAGAGTTGAGGGGCTAGAAGTAGCCAACCACAAATAAATCCTCCCACCTATGCAAGTATAGAAAAAATGGATATAACACAAAAAAAATCTGTGGTCCTCTTGTTAAATTGTGTGACGAAAGAATGAGTTTTGTTTCTCTTTCTTTTTTTTTTTTTGTCTCATACAAAGGATTTTAATTACTGTAAAATATTTTGAGTTAAAATATCTACTTATGAAATGTGTGATATGTAAAGTGTACTGGCATAGGCTAGAACAGGCATGGGCAACCTTTTTCGAGAAGCGGGCCGCATGAGACATTGCATGTTATCAAGCGGGCTGCATTACTAAAAAATTCAAGATAATATTTCGTTAGACATGCAATTCAGAAAGTCCATCGAGCCACATGGAGCCCATAGGCTGCAGTTTGCCCATGGCTGGTCTAGAAGCAGTGAGGATGGTAATATCAATAGAGAAACAAAATTATGTGATTTCTAATTACTGTATTAAACTCAGTTTGGAATTCAAATATCATTGGCATCAATTTTGCCTTTAACCCTTTTAGGGGTCCACGAACTAACCAACAGGTTAATACACTATCTAACCAATACAGGTTAATACAATAACTTCACTCAACTCTCTCTTTATAAAACTTGTCCTTTATAGAAATCTCTTTGTTTTCAGATAAATGTTTTTTTGAATTAATCTGTTTAACTGAACATCTAAAGTTAGCATATAGTAGTAATTGTTAATAACTTGCAGATCTAAAATGTTGAAATTCTTTCTCAGTGGCATTGCCAAATCAACTCATTGTGAAAATTGTTCAGTTTCATTTTAATAAAACTTTACATTTGAAAAGAACAACGTTATTATGTCTTAGAATCATTGTCACTAAGCACTTCTTTTACAGACGAGCAAAATATCTTTTAGTCAGACTTCTATCTTCTTTACTTTTTAAGTTCTTTAAAATTATTCCTTACATTTCACCAAAGTAATACACATACATTCATTTACACACACACGCATGCTCGCATAGACACACACACACACATAATTGGCAGTAGTTACAGACTGTCTCAATAGCCAAGAGTTTTGTGCATTGGCACTTATCTAACAAAACTCTCAGCCCTTGAGCCACTTCATAACTTCTTCCAATTAAATAAAAATATATTTACTCATGTTGTGAGCTCTCGCTTCCTGTTCATGCTTCACCACCTCATCCCATGTCTTCCTGGATCTACCTCTTCCAGTTAGAGAACAGGACTTCTTTATACAGCTGTCTTCATCCATATGCATCACATGACGATACCAGCACAGTCATCTCTCTTGCACACCACATCTGTTGCCACTTTTGCCCAACTGTTTTCTCTAGATGCTTACACTCTGTTATACATGCACACTGACATTGCACTCCCAACAGAGCATACTAGATTCATTTTTCTCAAGCCTTCTCATGTCCTCAGCAGTCACAGCCCAGTGAAATATGGGCTGTGACTGCAGAGGACATGCAAAGGCTTGAAATAAATCTTTCTTACTACTAACATTTAGGTCCAAGTTGCTTGAAATAAGAGCTCTTTTAATTATGTGCCATCAGTGAGGCACATTGGCAAGTGTCTTTCATCTTCACTGACAGTGATGTTCTCAGTGATCTTTGCATTGAGAAATGAACTGTCCTTTACTGCAGCATTCTCAAGAGATGTTAAGTCATGGGGGAGCTGAAAGAAATCAAAATCTTTTAATTGATCTGAAGAGAGTAATGTATTGATTTCAAATTTTGGCACAAGGCCAGCAATTTCAGGGGAGGGGGTAAGTCGATTACATTGACCCCAATGTTCAACTGGTGCTTATTGTAGGGTTCTGCTAAGTCAGCTGCTAGACACCATTACTTGTTAATGCCAAGAGGAGCAATGCATTCAAGATATGATAAGTGACAGACAGGAAGTATTAGTATAGTTATATGTCTCTGGACAGCTTCCAGTTGATCGATATTCTAGACAGGATGGGGGATGCAGATTGGAGATGCAAACTGTAAGTGTGGAAGTACCATAGCAGCAATATACAGCTTTAAATAGATAGCCAGTAAACAACTAGCAATGGTCTCACTGAGTGATGCTCATATACCTTCAACCTTTCCAATGATTTTACAACCGTCTTTCATCCAATACAGATAATTTTTTATCACAATACATAGGTCATGTTCTCCAGTTTAGCTTTTTAAGCTTTGTGTTGTGAAGGAAGTTGGTTAATTCCAGGATTTTCTTCTCAAAATGTATAGAGGTGTACACGTCTATAGCCAGTTTGAGTTGCCTATCAGCAATCCATTGCTGCATTGTGTCTAGGTTAGATTGCATGAAAGCTCTATAGAATATAGGACTTGTTTTATTTCAAAGTACAGCTTAATGTCATCTACATATTTTTACACAGTAACATGCTTCAAGTTGGCATTTGTTTCTTTAATGTATACAACAAATAACAAGGGACAAAAAACACATTTCTGCAGAACACTAAATTTCCCTGTATAAGGTACAGAATGTTGTCCTAGTATCATGACTGTGTCTTTTCAACTGAGAATGAAGGACTTCAACCAGTTATAAAGAGTAACCTTCACACTATTGCAGAGAGTTTCACCATATGGCATTATGCTCACAGTAATAAACATATTGAAACATATGAAGTTACATTAATCACACAGTTTTTCCAGTTTTCAACTGTTATACTTATTTTTTTTAAATATACTATTCAAAGAGTACAAAGTCTGCTCAAAATATTATCTATATTTTGAGTATCCATTTAATTTCAAAACTTGTTAAATAGAAATCATATCCTTGGTATTGTTGGTGATAGAGCACTGCCTTTAGTCGAAGAAATTGACCCCAGGACTTATTCTTTGTAAGCCTAGTACTTATTCTATCGGGGTCTTTTGTCGAACCACTAAGTTACAGGGATGTAAATACATCAACATCGGTTGTCAAGTGATGGCGGGGGGGGGGGGGGGGGACAAACACTGACACACAAATGCATATTGACTGCTGTTTCCAGTAAACATTGGTGCCTTTGTACCATGACTCTCTCTCTCTCTCTCTCTATATATATATATATACAACAGGCTTCTTTCAGTTTCTGTCTACCAAATCCACTCACAAGGCTTTGGTCGGCCCAAGGCTAAAGTAGAAGATACTTGCCCAAGGTGCCACACAGTGGGACTGAACCTGGAACCACACACTTATTTTTATAATAGTGCAAGTATATATATATTTGTTTGTATATGTATCTACTGAGTAGATGTGAAAGCATAGAATAAATAGTCTATATAGCTACAATGTATTTGAATATGTTGAAATAAGTATAACAGTTGAAAATTCTAAAAAAGAAAAAAACAATGATTTTTAATTTACCATATTTGATGGCATATAAGACATGATTACTTTTCTCATAAAATGTTTTTAAAAAATCACCCCAATCCTAGATGCAAAATTCTGCTAATATTACATGCTTTAATGCACAAAAAACATTTTTTTTCTGAATATGTACTGCTAAAATCAGGATACACCAAACGAATCTGTGCATTTTCTATGCCATCAAGTATAGTAATATTTCTTTTTTTACATGTTTGCTTTGGACAAAAGGGTTATGTTCATAGTGTTGGCATGTACTCCAAGACTGATATGAGTAATGTGGTAAAAGTTCCTCTTGAACAGTTGCTGACAAGAAAAACATGAGCAAGGAAGGAATTCTAGAGAGATGATATCTTGAAGAAGAACTGGGAATACTAGTCAATGCACAATCTATTGGAGAGGACACACAAAACATGCGTGATAATATATTCAATGTAAATGTCATTGAGTCAAAGTTGCATGGTGTAAGGTGTTGCATTCATGACCACAAGATTGTGATTTCAATTCCTGGACCAGACGGTGCATTGTGTTCTTGAGCCAAACACTTCATCTCATGTTCTGTGATCACTTCAACACCTGATGTGTGGTACACCGTGCACTTGTTCAGGTAATGTCAATTTGATGGAGAGAATGAATTAATGTGCAGGACATACATTTGATCACAAAAGCAAGTCATTTGCACAGGTTTTTTCAGCAAGAAATTGCAGAATCATCTTCCTCAGCCTACAAGACATTACCATCCATCCATCCATCCATATGTCACTGTGGATTTAAATTGTCTGGTTCAAGTGGGAGAAGTTCAGTTATAATTATGCAATGTCACTGTATACGTAGACACTATAAAGTAGAAAATAAAGTTTGAATGAACTTAATCAAAAATGCTATTTCAATCTTTAATGGTAATTATTTCATTTCCCTTATAATACTAATAGCACATGTGAGAAATATATATGTATCATAGTTTCTGTTCTGCCTCTTTAAATTTTTTAATATTTCATGCTTTCATGCTTGATTCGTTTAAATAACAGAAAACCACTCAAAGTGTACTTTCTTTGTGCTTGTAGAGTACAATCATAACAAATTACAAACCCTTTAAGTCTTCTAATTTGAAGATGTTTTTTATTTCGTGAATTCCTTTCTCAAAAGAAATCCATTACAAACTTTCCATAAAGAGGAAAATTTGAAATAAATATAATAATAATGTACATGACTGTTAAACACTTTGTGTTTAAATTTGCTTCTGTATAAAAAATGTTTCTGCAATTAAACTTTTATTTTTTTTTTTTTTGTATTTCATTTTTATTTCAAATAGATCGCCAATTTGGATCGAAAACGGCAGCAAAGTGTTTTCTATACACTTTCCTCCGTGAACAACCTATCTGGCACTCCTTGCGATTCTGGAATGCTGCTTTCTTTGATGCAGTCCAATGTGAGCGAGCAAGAAGACCAGTCTGCACTAGGTAAGCTTTTATTTTCATTAAAGTATAAACTAAAAATTCATATCTTATCTAAAAATGGAAGTTATAATTCATACCAAACACAATGTATAGCACATGATGAATATTTTCAAACATTTTCAGTCACAAATGAACATTAATTATGAGGAACTGTAGAGAATTATAAACATGGTTCTCTTCACTTCTTTATTATTTGTTAATTGGTTAGCTATTCAACCAATTAACTAATTGATTGTTTGGTCAACCATTTGGTTAATCTATCAACCAGTTATTTTTGTCAAAGTCCATTTGTCACCTTTCATGACCTCATGAATGACATGCCCTCTCTACTCCAGGTAGACAAACCTAATTGACCGATTGATTGACCAAATGATTAATCAAATAGTTGAAAAGGTAATTGGTTAAATTGTTAACTAGTTGACAAATAAATAATAAAGTGGCATTATTGGCATAATGACCCTCCCATCATCATCATCATCATCATCATCATCATCATCATCATCATCATCATCATCATCATCGTTTAACGTCCGTTTTCCATGCTAGCATGGATTGGACAGTTTGAACGGGGTCTGGGAAGTCAGGAGGCTGCACCAGGCTCCAGTCTGATCTGGTAGTATTTCTACAGCTGGATGCCCTTCCTTACGCCAACCATTCCATGAGTGTAGTGGGTGCTTTTTACGTGCCACCGGCACAGGGGCCAGAGGAGGCTGGCAACAGCCATGATCAGTTGGTGCTTTTTACATGCAACTGGCACAGAACTTTTGTATATCTATCTATCTATCTATCTATCTATTAGGCTTCTTTCAGTTTCTGTCTATCACATCCACTCACAAGGTTTTGGTCAGCCTGAAGACATTTGCCCAAAGTGTCATGCAGTGGAACAGAACCTAGAACCATGTGGTTGGTAAACAAGCTTCTTACGACTCAGCCACACCTGTTGAGCTTTTTCCATTCTATTTTCTGAACATTTTTACTTTGATGATAAATAAGGTGTATAAAATGTATATTTTGTTTTACTTAAACCAGTGAGGAAGCATCGGAAGAGAAGGTAGACGACAGTGAATTTCAGGAAAATGTCACCTTTGGTCAACTTGGGTAAAGTATTTAATACAAATTAGTTTGCTTATACACACACACACACTCATATATGTATATTTGTATGACATCATCATTTTTATCATTTTTATAACTGTTTTTCCATGCTGACATGGGTTGATCAGGAAATTTTGAAGCTGTGTTTTATGGCTATATACCCTTCTGGATACCACTTTTTTTAATTGCTTTATGTGACATGTTGAGATGTGGTGTATTTATCCTAAAAACTGGAATATACATGGTGTGTGTGTGTGTGTGTGTGTGTACATACAAGTAATAATTGTACTTAATAAGTACAATGTATGCATACTGAGGAGGTCTAATAAATCTAGAATATGCATGGAGTTGTCTACCCTGTTTTTCTTGACTCAAATTAATAATTAGAACAATGGTTTTGTTCATTTTGCTGCTCATGACATGGAATTTTAATTGATGAGATTTTTTAGCTGACTGTATTTAATAGTTTATAAAAATATGTAAATTTCTAATTATTGTAGAGTTATTATGTTTGGACAATGGTGACAATCCACAATGAATTAGAACTTATTGTTACAAACAGGTTTATTCTGTTTATTGTTTCCATATAACATGGCCTGGTGCTTTATATGTTATAACATTTCTCTTGCAGGACTTTTACATGCAATATGAAATCATTTGGATTAAGCAGAGAATTGTGTTTTGAATTCCTACGCAAACAGTCTACTATTGCGAATCTAAGCAGAGGTAACAAAATATTTATTGGTTTTTGAATAATTTTGAAATACCGTAATTAGAAGGTGGTGAGCTGGTAGAATCATTAGAGTGTTTGATAAAATATTTGGTACTCATTTCTTCCAGCATTTTGAGTTCAAATCCTGCCAAGGTCAACTTTGCTTTTTATCCCTTCAGGGTCATTAAAATAAAGTATGGGGGTCAATGTAATTGATTCGTCCCTTTCTCTTAAAACTGCTGGCCTTGAACATTGAACATTGTAACAAACAGATGCCCTATTCAAGAGTAATTTGGTGAACTTGATTACTTATCATCAACATCATCATCATCACTTAATGTCCATCATGTTCCATACTAGCATGGGTGGGACGCTTTCACAAGAGCCGGCCAGGCCAAAGCTTGCACCAGACTGTTTTGGCAGGATTTCTACAACTGGATGCTCTTCCAAATGCCAACCAATTTACAGGGTGTACTGGGTGTTTTTACACAACACCGGTGCAGGTGTATTTATGTGGCACCAGTACAGGTGCTTTTTGCATGACACCAACACGCATGAGTCCTCGAGGTTAGGAATGCTCAACTGGAGAGGGATGCACAGGACAGCCTGAGTGCAAGGACAAAACTACTTAACCACACAGCCATGCCTGCACTTATTTAACATAAAGAACTAATTTTAATTGAATTACAATTTTATTATCAAACAAAAATCAAATGTTTTTATGTTTTTAAATGATATACCTTTTAACATGAAAGACAATTAGATCTTAAATTTGATAAATTATCATGGTCCAAGGTTCAGTCCCACTGCATGGCCCCTTGGGAAAGTGTCTTCTACTATAGCCTCAGGCTGACCAAAGCCTAGTAAATGGATTTGGTACACAGAAACTGAAAGAAGCGGCGAGCTGGTAGAAACGTTACCCCGCCGGGCGAAATGCTTAGCAGTATTTCATCTGCCGTCACGTTCGGAGTTCAAATTCTGCCAAGGTCGACTTTGCCTTTCATCCTTTCGGGGTCGATAAATTAAATACCAGTTACGCACTGGGCTCAATGTAATCGACTTAATCCCTTTGTCTGTCCTTGTTTGTCCCCTCTATATTTAGCCCCTTGTGGGCAATATAGAAATAAGAAACTGAAAGAAGCCTATCATATATGTGTGCGTCTTTGTGTCCACTTCCACTGCTTGACAACTGGTGTTGGTGTATTTACATACCTGTAACTTGGCAGTTTGGCAAATATAACTGATAGAATAAGTACTAGGCTCTAAAAAAATTAATACTAGGGTTGATACATTCGACTAAAAATTCTTCAAGGTGGTGCTCCAGTATGGCTGCAGTCTAATGGCTGAAACATATAAAGATAAAAAGAAGAGCCTTATTTTGGATCTTTATAATTCATTCTCTGCACAATAGTTTCTTTCCCTTTTCTATAAATTAAATAATTCTTATTTTTTCCTCTTCATTTTTTCAGAAAAACAAAGGTTGTTGAAAGAAAACATCCTGCATTCAAAAGATAACTGAATCCCCAAAATGACCATGGTGCCAAGCAAGTTGTACTAATATATATATATACATATATATATATAATATCTAAGTTCTTCATCTTGCTTTTTTTTTATAAAAGAAAATATAGTTATTCAAATTCTTCAGTTCTAAAACCTTTCTTCGACCTTCAATCTGTCAAAAAAAAATCTTATCTATCTTCAGCTTTTTTTCATACTCTCTCTCTTATAATTGTTCTCTTAATGTGAATATTGTTCAGCCACATGGATATTAGTAGCATTTGCAAGTGAATATTGGTATTATTCTTGTAGTACATGTAAACCCAAGTTGAAGTCAGTAGCATAGAAATATGATCAAACTTTTCCCTCTTCTATCGGTATTTCCAAATCAGCCAATTGCAAACACATATGTGTGTGTAAGTCTGTGTTTGTGTTTATGCAAGTGTGTGAGTGCATGTTGATGTGGGTCAGAGCGTGCAAACAGGATAGTCTATGTGTATAATGTGTGCGTACATATATTTAATATATATATATATATATATATATATATATATATATATATATATGCATGTATATATGTGTGTGTGTGTGTGTGTGTTTGTTTATAGATATATATATATATATAATATTTGGCATATATTATATATACTATGTGTAAATATATAATATATATATTTATATAATGTATTCATTATATATATGTGTATGTGAGTGTGCATGCATATACATTATATACATGTATGTATATATATCCTTAGATATCTATTTATATACATATATATATATATCTATATATTTAACATAAATATATTTATGTATGGTAAATAAATATATATATAGTAAATATGTATGTATTTATCTATACACATATATTTGCAAATAGTAAAAGATTACTATACATGCATATGTATGTTCCTCAGTCAAATCGTCCAACCCATGCTGGCATGGAAGGCGGACGTTAAACGATGATGATGATATATATACCTGTATGTGTGTTGATTGTATATATGTGTGCATGTACATATATGAGTGTATAACGTATATAAGTGGCATATATACATACATATATACATACATATATATATACACACACACACACACATATGTAATATGTATATATATGTGAAATATGTGTGCATGCGTCTGTCTTTCTATTTGTATGTATGTATGATTATGTATGTACGCATGTATGTATGTATGTATGTATGTATATCTTTTTTGACATGTTAAACAGTGTCACTTGTTTGTACTTAGTTAACAAAGCATAGCTGTTCCTTCTGATGATTTTGTCATCCCTCTATTATTTTTTGTCTGAGCCTCTCTTTTCTACATTTTACACCTTACTGAATCATCAAACAAAAATGGGAAATATTACAGTAGAAATGACAAATATTTATTGAACATCCATATCATAAACTATGTTTATAACATGTATATTTTATATGCATATCTTATGATTCTATTAAAACATATATGTATATATACATACAATGTGTGTATATATATATATATATATATATATATATATATATATATATATATATATATACAATGTTTGTGTATATATATATATAATGTATATATCAAATACGTATATAAAATAACTGTATACATTTATATATATGTATATATGTAATAGTATATAATATTATATATAATGTATACATAGTGTATTTATATATATAATATACATAATATTATATATGCTATGTATATATATATGTAAATATATATATACACACACAGATATATATGTATATATCTATCTATCTATATATATATATATATATATATGGAACACATAAAATTAATTGACAGAATTTGTTGTATACAAATATATCTATCGCAATTAGAAATTCATTCATATAAAGTTCTTTCTTGAATTTAGTCCCAATTAGGAATTTTGAATTCTTAATGTCATATATGCAAATAATTGTATAACTGAAACTTACTTGCATAAGTTTGTATATCTTAACTGATGTACAAATATTTTTCAAATATTTTTTCAAAATTATAACAATGAATATTGATAATGACTTATTTTTCAGTGTTTGTACCAATGCAAGACACCACAATACAAATTGTTCTCTTCTTGTATCTATATACTGTTAGTAATAATTTATCATGCAAAACAGCATATGATATCTAATTTAAATATCAAAATGTTTGAGATGAGTTTTTGCTATAAAACTCAAGTATTTTGAAATATATCGCAACTTTAGAAATGAAATTTTTTTTTTTATATAAATATTTATATCTCACTATATTTTCATTAGTTTATCTCTGACCATCATCCTGTTTGTGCACGTAGCACCAGACTAGGTTTATACGAGATTCAAATCTGGTCTGAATCTAGCCTGGTACTATGAATGAGATACTTGATGACAATCTGAGATGAAACTCCTCAAAACATGGTGTAGACGTAAATATTACATTTCTTTTCATCTCTAAAGATGAAGTCAATAGTCCAAACAAATTTATGACATCCAATTTGTTATGAAATTCATAATCTCTTTTGATCATTGGATTAACAAGTTATGAAAAAAAATGCAAAACAAAAAATGATCTCTGGAGATGGATTTTATTTATTTTATTTTATTTTTTGGCTTTCTTTTGGTTTATTTAAAAGTTACCTTGTTAATAGTGCAAACAACACTATTTTCTTTCAGCTGAGGCAGCTATATGGTGTTAAACTGTGATATAACTAGATCTGAAGAAAAGTGTGTGCACATAAGAGTTATGTACATGTCTATACATGCAGTTAAAACTATCTCCAGTTACATGTTTAATAAACATGAAGATGTCATTAAACTGGAATGGAGAATATTTATAGAAATAATATCTAAAATATGTAAATATCTTGGTGAGATATGTTATATTATATTATATTTATATATTCAGAATTTCAAAACTCTATTAAATTCTATTTTTTGTTTGTTTGTTTGTTTTGATTTAACCTTGTTTCACTTTCTATTTCCTCCTGACTTACTTAACTGATCATTTCTCTAATGGTTTGAGTATCAGCCCAATCTATAAAGATACTGATATTGTAGTTCTGTTTTGTTGATATTTTGATGAGATTCTGAATACAAAGTAATCTATGAGGCTAAATGAAAATCAATAGCAGCAGCTAATAGATTGTAATACAACTTAGATTGATTAACCAGCAAATAGATTTTTCAACAGAAATATCTTAAACTTTATCAAACATGTATGAAATATATACATATTATTTGCACTTTTTAATGATGTTGAAATTATTTCAGAAAAAGGAAAGCTAAGGCATTGCAATTAAACATAAGCGTAGAACAGTTACATTAGACCAACATTCAGTTTCATAAAACTGATACATGGAACATGGACGTTAAATGATGATGTTGATGATGATGATGATGATGATGAATTAAGCAATCGGTAGTAAATTGCAAGTCACATGCAGATGTCTTGTGTTTAGTGTGCATTATGCAATTTTAATTACAAATATACACTTCTATGTGTGTTTTTTTTCTTCAATTATTTAGAATCATCATATGCAGCTCTTTATAGCACATAACAAGTGCACGCACACACACACACACACACACACACACACTCATACACACACACATATACAAGCACGCATGCATGCAAACACACACATACGAGTACACACATGCATAGTAAAACTTTTCTTATTAGGAATAGAATCTAAGCAGGAATTTAAAACTGCCTTATAATTTTATTATCCCACTTCACAGGGGCAAAATAATAATAATAATAAAAATAATAAAATAATAATAATAAAAAAAAAAATTAGATAACAGTATTGATTCTGTGGTTTTATTAGTGACTGTTAGCTGTTGATATATGTCAGTGAGTGAATGTTGTAATAAGTTCAATTTCAACCCATTAGTTATTTGATCTTTAAGCAACTATTTAGTTGGTTATGGCAGCATATCTGTAGCTGTTATTGTTACTGTTATTGTTTATTATCATAAATGACTAATTAAAACTGGCTGTGTCCCCAGATTTCTCAACCGGAGAAATCATTAACAAAGTTGCTGTTTCCATACAAATACTTGTTCAACTTATAAAATAAATTCTGTTTTGTGTCCTTATTCTCAACATAAACATTTACTAAATTTAATAATTAAAAATGTAAAGAAGAGTAAATATTCCTGTGTTTGATACAGTGAAGGACAACAACAACAACAACATCAGGTTAATGAGAACGAGCTGAAAACCCTAATTAAATTAGGTGAAAAATTAGACATTTCAAAGAACATTGATTATAAATTAGAATGATAAATTATATGAAAAAATTGTTTTATAGTAATAAAAAATATGTTTTACAACTTTTAATCTTTAAAAACCAAATGGAAGAAATTTGTGATATCAATTCAATGCAAAACAGAAAGTAATTGTTAAATGGAAGAAAGAGGAATATGTTGTGGAAAAAAAAAAATTGTGTTTAAAGGAAAAGGAAATTTAACAAGAAGAAAGTTCCTGATTTACAAAAATGATTTCTGAAAAGCTCAACTTTTTTTTTTTAATAAAGAACATTAAAGCTGAAGATATATAACATTGCTGAAAATTTAATTAAAAAGTGGAACAATCAATGTTATCTATATTGATGACTGAATACATGAAGTTTGACCAATTTCTCTATATAATTATCCACAGATTTAAAAAGGACATTTCTTTCTTTCTTTTTGTATTTTTGTTTTTGTTATTATGAAGTCTATTTTAACAGGCTTTCATAAAATTTTTGTTGTTCTGCGAGAGTTATTGACTCTACAGAATGTCATCACTACTTGACCTTATAAAACACTATTAATGGAAGTGACATGTTGCAATATTGATAGACACTTCAGCCAGATGCTATGGTACCTTGTGGCTCTTAATTCAAATCTTACAAAAAAACTGGAAATACAATTACATTGATGAAAATATCAGAAAGTGAATGTATGCAACTACAGCACAAATGAAAAAAAAATTAAAAATTAAAAATTAAAAAAATAAAATAAAATATTTAAAAAATACTTTATCTGTGTGACATTTCTAAAGATATTGAGGATTGAAAAAAATTCTAAAAATAAAAAAATGCTGTAGTAAAAACAGATTAAAATATAAAAAAATATTAAAAATTCATATTAAAAAATATGATTGGGTTTAATAAACTGTTTCCATTTAACCCTTTCTCTTGATAAACTAAATCAATATATTAAATTAAATATCACTGGACTAATTCACATATATCCGGAAATGGAAGACTGTTTCTTCTGACCCAGTGCTGGTGGTCAACATTTTTATTATGAAAGAAAAAAAAAGTCCATGTTTTAAAGAAATGGGGACACAGATTTAATGATTTTGTAAATTCTTGCTAATTTTACTCAATACCTGTTTTGAAAATGATTTCTTTTAATAATGAAGGCCAGGTATTTTTGCTGTCTTATGGAAATATATGTGTAAACAAAAATTAGTCTTATGAGAAAATAAATTTATTACATTACAGGTTTTTTTGTATCATTGTTCATATTATATATATATATATATAGCTTATACATTAGTACTATTCTAGTCTAATAAACCAAGATGTTTTTATAAAAATAAAAAAACAGTTGGGCTTTAAATGATATTGGTTTTTACTTCATGAATTTTAAATATTATCTTTGTAAGTAAATGAAAAAGAAAAGTTCTTTATTGTAAAATGGCAAAAAAAAAAAACCCAAAAAACAGAAAGAATAAAGATTCTGAAAATTGTATTATGATACAGTTTTATAAAGAAATATTATGTATTAATGTCAAAGTTATAAGAAAGTACATGGGAGATGTTTTGAACTACTGCTGCACAATAATAGTCTATTATTAATATGATATTTGTTCCCTGTGCTGATATTTCTATGAAATTGCTTGTGCTTTTAATGTATATTTAACTATTATGAACATGTTAATATATATATATATATATATATATATATATAATTATGTGTATTTCTTCTATCTTAATGAATAAAAATTCTTCTGATAGAATAAATGGGTTAATAGAAACCAATGTAGCAATATATATATATATATATATATATATATATATATATATATATAAGAATGAGATAAAGAGACCAATGGCATAAGTAAATTTATATTTTATGTTAAAGATAATCATAAAATATAAATTTACTTATACCATTGGTCACTTTATCTCACTCTTTTTTATATATACACATGCTAATACACGACCCATGTTATATTCCCCATTCATGTTGCAACCACATCTGGGGCATAACTAGTCGGTATACAGCACTTACTCGGTATTACCTGTATCATTAGGGTCTGGTTAACTCCATTACCATTTATAACCTTTATATATACATATATATATATATATATATATATATATATATATATATATATATATATATATATATATATATATACACACACACACATGTTTTTAATGATATTTGCAATCATTTTTTTTTTCAATGTTTTATAACTTTATAGTTGAAATATATAAATACATATAAATTTGAAAATTAAAGATAACTTTATTTTAGGTAAAAATAAAAAAGAAATTGATATTTTCTTCTTTCAAATTCCCTGAATGTTAAACAATAGGCTGATATCAAAATATTCAAATACTAAGAGTGAATGTGGACCCTTTCAGGTATATGTATTTAATGAAATTAACTACTATCCCCTTCAAGGAAACCCGAGTACAACTATGATTCATACTCGTCTGTATTGACTTTTAAGGTTTTTTTATCAAGACACTACTCCCTCCCCACTGTATTGGATTTTCTGCTCTTCTAAAGGGCAATTGTAGGTGCATTTTTAAATATATCAGTCAAAAACGTATATGATTTAAAACAAATACATGTATTTGTCTATATTTTTTTTTGATGAAGTATGTAATAGCAAAAATAATAATAATAATTACAAGTACTATCATCATTATTGTTGTTCTTTTGTTTTCAGACTTTATCATTATTATTATTATTATTATTATTTGATGAAATTTCTCAGCTTATTTTGCTGGGTATGATGGAAAGTGTCAGCTGTCCACAGCCAGTAGACTAAGGTGACACCCGTTTACTGATATCATGCTTCAAGAACCTTGCAGAGAACTCTTACAGTTCAACACAATGATGATTTTTTTGTAGGTGTTCTATCATTACATTTGTGTGGAGGCGCAATGGCTCAGTGGTTAGGGCAGCGGACTCGCGATTTCGATTCCCAGACCGGGTGTTGTGAGTGCTTATTGAGCGAAAACACCTAAAGCTCCACGAAGCTCCGGCAGGGGATGGTGGCGAACCGTTCTGTACTCTTTCACCACAACTTTCTCTCACTTTTACTTCCTGTTTCTGTTGTGCCTGTAATTCAAAGGGTCAGCCTTGTCGCACTGTGTCACGCTGAATATCCCCGAGAACTACGTTAAGAGTACACGTGTCTGTGGAGTGCTCAGCCACATACACGTTAATTTCACGAGTAGGCTGTTCCGTTGATCAGATCAACTGGAACCCTCGACATCGTAAACGACGGAGTGCCAACAATAATCTTTACATTTGTACCAATCTTTTTGAGTTTTGTCGGTTGAGTGCTAATACTTCAAACGTGTAGTAACGCCGTGCGCATGCGTAGTCTCACGCGGTTCGGCAAAAAGAGACCGATAGAATAAGTACTAGGCTTCCAAAGAATAAGTCCTGGGTCGATTTGCTCGACTAAAGGCGGTGCTCCAGCTTGGCCGCAGTCAAATGACTGAAACAAGTTAAAGAGAGTAATTACGTAAAAAAAAAAAACGCAAGTGACATGAGTTATTTCCCTTACCTCAATTTTCTATTATTACGTTTTTAATTTAATTGACGTAAGTCACAAAGTGATTCAAAGGTTTCGTGCATTGGTCTCCATGAAACCTTTTCCTTTTCTTTATCATAAAAATATAGTAAACTGATCCGAGTCAATAAAATAAATTTACATAGAATAGAAGTTTGAAAAGAAGTGCATGTATTTCCGGAATGAAGTTTAAGTTGCGACTGACGATCAATTGTTATGTTAGATAAAATAAATAAACAGAAATGATGAGATGCAAAATATATTTGAAAATAAGTTAATTAAGATACTTAGGAAAGAAAACAAAAGAGATATTTTTACTACTTAACATTCAGATTTCCTTGTCAAGTGTATTGTTTATTTATTCACATTGTTTTGAATTAATCGTAAATTATCTTGTAGTTTCAAGACTTCAATGATACGTTTGAGTATTTTTAGCATGACATTGTGGCCTAGGTGTGAGAGGTTGGGTGTGGTCAGTTTAACATAAAACTGGCAGAATATTTTCGCCAGATATGACCGGATTAAATGATAAAGAGTTAAGCAATTTGATTAAGAGAGAATTATTGTTTATTAAATTAACACTCAAAACAGTCGTGACCAAAAGTTTGGAACGTATTTTTTTTAAAATTAAAATTATTATGCCCAAGTACAGTTCTCTTCAAATATGTACAACATATATATATGAGCATTTAATATAAAAATTCTAATTTTCAGACCAATGTTTCAAACTTTTGGCCATGACTTTAAGCTAGTGAGGTTTTAGCAGTTAGCTTTCTAAAATTCTAAGGCAGTAGTTCTAATATTTTTGTTCCAAATTCCAAGGAAATGGTTGATTAATTTTTGTACTCTCCTACAATAAAGAGTGTGATGAACTGGTACCCATTCAGTGGAGAGTGTTGTAATTTCAGTCATTTATACACCATAACAACTAAGTTTAAACTCCACCTTTATGAGTCTTAGGTCTCATGACACAAATAAGTCTAAGTCTACCAAAGTAATATTACATCTGAAGATGAAAAAAAGGTAAATTTTCTTATAATTAATTTATTGTTGTTATAATTATTATTATTATTTATTGAACTACGTACTGTACTGTAGTATACTATAATTGTTGGCACTCTTAATAAGACAGGGCTAGTTATTATGTTTTTTAATCTGAAAAGTAATTTTAATGTGTGTATGTATATATATGTGCGTGTGTGTGTGTGTGTATATAAATGTGTATGTGTGTGTGTATATATATGTATATGCATGGCTGTGTGGTAAGAAGCTTGCTTACCAACCACATGGTTCTGGGTTCAGTCCCATTGTGTGGCACCTTCGCATATGTCTTCTACTGTAGCCTCTGGTCATCCAAAATTTTGTGAGTTGATTTGGAAGATGGAAACTGAAAGAAGCCCATTGTATACGTGTGTGTGTGTGTGTATGTCTTTGTCCCCATCATCACTTGACAACCGGTGCTGGTGTGTTTATGTCCCCATACCTTAGTTTCGCAAAAGAGACCAATAAAATAAGTATTAGGCTTATGATATGTCTTTGTCTCGATTTGTTCAACTTAAAGACCTTCAAGGTGGTGTTCCAGCATAGCCACAGTCAAATGATTGAAACAAGCAAAATAATAAAAGAATATACACATATAATTAATGAGAGAGAGAGGGAAGATGGAATATATGAGAATCTTTATTGATCACTACAATCATTTCAACCCATCCTGCATTGATTACTCACAGGTGGGATACTGCACAACAGGTTGAGGTGTATCCCACTTGCAAGAAATTGTAGTAATCAATAAAGATTTTCATATATTCCATCTTCCATCTCTCTCATTAATTATATACCCAACGAACACTGAACCAGTGAATGTGCTTTACCAACAAGCAACCAGGTACAAGTCCAGGCAAGTTTGTTTATGGTAGACTAGCAGTCACCCATGCATACCAGCCTCCCGCCTCCATGCCATTGATCTTATCCAAGGGAAAGGCAAAGGCCGACACGCCTTGGCACCAGTGATGCCACAACTCATTTCTACAGCTGAGTGAATTAGAGCAACATGAAATAAGGTGTCTTGCTCTACATGTTACATTGTAAATTGCAGCTTTCCTCTAGTATTCATTTGTCTTTTATGGCTGCTGAAGTGGACTAAGGTGTTATAATGGAGGCAGTTGTAGGAATGTGTAGTTGAAAAGCTACTCCAAGTGTAACTAACAAAAGATAAAACAGGCATTATTAGTAAATAGTTGAAAACATGGAGGACATTTTTACTCATTTAACCATGTTTTGTAAGAAGGTATAACAATATCTCCAGTATCATAGTGAATACTTGGTCATCAATTTTAGAGATTATGGAGATGTACGTTTTTTGTTGTCATTACATTTCAGACAGCAAGCAGGCAGAATTGTTTGCATGTCAAAGTGCTTGGCAGTATTTCTTCCAGCTCTTCATGTTCTGAGTTCAAATCCTGCCAATCCTTTTGGGTTTGATAAAATAATTATCAGCTGAGCACTAGGGTTGATGTAATGAAACTGCTAGAGAGTATATAAGACAGCAAACTTTCAGCATCTCTGCACCTCATCCATCTTTGTGAAAACTTCAAGACTTTTTAATGTTGCCAAGTAAATTGTTAGCAAGTTGGGCAAAGCACTTAACAGCATTTCATCTGCCTTAACATTCTGAGTTCAAAATTCTGCAAAGGTGAACTTTGCCTTTTGTCCTTTGGGAATTGATAAAATAAGTACCCATCACCACACAAATTTCAGGCCTTGTGCCTATATAATAAAAAGGAATATTGTCAGCTCATTCTCACACTTTCACTTTCATTCTATTCACACACACACCTGCACATCCAATCTCCTTTCACTCTCCCAATCTCTATCCACCCACACTTTCAGGTTCTTGGATCCCCATCACCCTTCTGTTCACCTCAGACTTTGATAGTCCACTGAGATACCTCATTGTTGTTATTTTCATCTCTTCCCAACAGCCACATTATGTAGGTGTTGGACAGGAGTGTGTATTTCACCTCTCCATTTCATAATTTTTATGAACTGGATTGACATATGTAGTCATTGCAGAAGTGGTATCACAATTGGTAGGTGTAGGATTGGTCAGCTGATATTTACAGATGACATGCTGCTGCTTGGTTCATCAGGTGATCTCCAGCAAGCACTGAATGGGTTCAGTACCGAGTGTTGCTACAAAGATGAGAGTTAGTGTTGTGAAGACTGAGACATTGACCCTCTCAAGAAAGTCTTCCCAGTGCATTCTGCATATTAGTGGAGAAGTTTGTGGTGGGAAGTAGGAGTTTATGTTACTTGACAGGGTGCATGGCTCAGAGGTCAGGGAGTCTCTCCAGGTCGAGCTGCTACTTGTTAGCATTGAGAAGTCACAGCTCTAGTACTGCAGACATGTGATTAGAATGCCACAGGAAAGAACCATAAGAAATATTCTTGAAGCCAAGCCAACTGGCAGGAGACCTCAGGGTAGGTCACAGATGAGATGGTTGAGTAATATCCATACTCTCAGTTGGTCATGCTTGAGAAAGTCTAATGATACTTGTTTCTGATAAAACTATGGTGAAGGTGCCTTAGGGCTCTACTCCAACAACTCTCCTAGGTGGCAAAAACAGGTAAATGGATGAACTACCAGGCTCAAGGTGAAAAATAGATGTTAATTGTAATGCCATCCATTGAAAGAGGGACTGTGTTCTCACTTAATCTAGCTTAACAGACTGAATACAGCATGATTAACTTATCGAAACAATATCAAACCATAACAAAAATGAAAACAGTAAGAGAGATGATTTGTAATTTTATTAATGAGTATTATTAAATGTTCATATATCTTGTGAATTTCCTGTATATTTTGTATGAATGTTATTTCTTAGTACATTTATATGGTTCATGGTCTCAGTAAGTACAGCACGGATAGTATTTATTTCCATTGGAGTCAAATGATTCAGCTGAAGAGAGAGAGAAAAAAGAAAAGGCATCATAAATAAGAAACATCTCAATCATGTATCAAAAGGAAGCATTATTGTAAGAGTTTTGTGGTTTTAAAACTTTTGTGTAATCCATCCTTTTTGACAGGTCTTGTTCTTTATCCTAACTTTCTAACAATCATCCTCACCCAACTAGCTTGGTAAGGGTGTCAGTTTAGTCACTGTTGACCAAACAAAGCAACAGGTTGTACTAGATTACATGTTACCAGTGGCACTCTGATACAAAATAGTAAAATAAGGATGGATCAACTCAGCAATGGTCACAATTATGGAACATGGAACTATAGAAATGCACAAGTTGGTGACCAGGCAGGCACACTGTAAATCTACTTTCGGAGAGATGGATTTCTAGTTTGATCCAGAGCATCTGTCTAGCAGAGTTGTAGTCAGAGCTCCTTGGCTGTGATGATAGCAACCTATCTGCACTGTCCAGATACATTGTGGATAAGACTAGGAAGACAAAGGTTAAGGGAGTTCACTCATCATCATCATTTAATGTCCATTTTTCCATTGGAATAAAATCATAATTAACTGATACTCCTGTGTTTTCTTTTACCCAAAGCCCCACCGTAGAAATTAGCATAGCAATTACCGACTCTATATACAATAAATTATGCAAAGAGTTACCTTAGCATGTGTGGCATCACTTTTGATGAAAGTATCAATACTGCTTCGTAATTTTGCTTTGCGCAAGTCCCAGATGTCTTTAATAAGAGTTCGTAGTTCATCAGCTTTGGGGATGTCTTCAGGAGCACTGAAACATGAGTAAAATCACTTATTAACTATAGTTATGTTTGCTATTTAACCCTTTTGCTACAATATTTTGTTACTATTAATCTTGAAAATAACGAAGAATTTAGTAAAATAACTGTCATTATTAAGTTGATGGTTTAAAAAGGCAGTGAGCCAGCAGAATCTTGAGCAGCATTTCATCTGTCTTAATGTTTGGAGTTCAAATTCCACCAAGGGTGACAAAATAAGTACCAGATGAATACTAGGTTCAATGTAATAGACTTACCCACTACCTTGAAATTGCTGGCCTTGTGCTAAAATTCAAAACCCTTATTAAGCTGATGTTTAGAATATAAGAGAGGGTACCAAAAAGTTTCTGGCTTTAAGGGTATCGTGAAAGGCCTGGTTGGAGGCCCAACCTTCCAAGTTCTTTTACAGGGCTTAGAAAAACTGAAGGAGTCCTGCAATAAGTGTGTGAATCTGAGAAGGGAATATGTTGAATAAAATCATAATCAACTGATCCTTTTGTATTTTCTTTTACTCAGAGCCAGGAATTTTTCAGCAACCTCTCATAATAAACATTAACTTTTGATGAGATGTTTTTAGATCATTTTAAAAACAGGTAGCTTGTACCATAAAACCTGGAGCTGTCTTATCAAAAGAGATAAGAGGCACAAGAGAGATTGAAGTGCAAGATACACTCATTCAGGACTATGACTTCTGTTGCTATTATGTTAAACTGTTGTATGTCCAAAATTGGCCAAATGCGTTTTATTTTTTCAATATTTAATTTTGCTTGCAATAGCCAGTTCT
This sequence comes from Octopus bimaculoides, assembly GCF_046866305.1. Taxonomy (NCBI): domain Eukaryota; kingdom Metazoa; phylum Mollusca; class Cephalopoda; order Octopoda; family Octopodidae; genus Octopus; species Octopus bimaculoides. Next base: position 13,938,480 of record NC_142947.1, read on the forward strand.
TTTGGTCAAAGCATCGTATCTCCAGCTGCTTCAGCTAACAAGATATTAAAATTGTCAAAGTGTAGTACAACGGTTTAGCATTTTTTTTTTGTTTGTTTTGCAAGTACTTGGTGACCCTGTCAGCACAGGTACCACTTAAAAACACCCAGTCCACAACATTTCAGGGGAAAATTGCATTATGCTCTTTACTGATTTACTTAGGTTTCCTTACAAACATTTCCTATAACTCTAGATGCACATAAAATTGCACACTAAAATGTTCAACATGAACCCAAAGTGACTTACTTTTTGAGCAGAAGTTGTGTTATTTCAATGTAATATCGAGATGGCATTTTTGTGAAGAGTCTGCTCTCGAGCTCTTCTTGTTTTTTCAAATTAAGGTCATCTGAAACATGTCAAAAGTAAACTTCCAAGTGAAATTTTGATCAGTAAGAATTTAAAGTATGAAGTTATTAAATAACATACAAGGGTATGTATGTGCATACACACATATTATATATATATATATATATATACATACACACACACATATATATCTATGTACATCTATACCTACATACATACAAATATATGCACCCACTACACTCTCGGAGTGGTTGGCGTTAGGAAGGGCATCCGGCTGTAGAAACTCTGCCAGATCAGATTGGAGCCTGTTGCAGCCATCTGGTTCACCAGTCTCCAGTCAAATCGTCCCAATGTTTGCAATAATTATCTTTATTTTGGGATTAAAATGTGTTTTCCAAATCATGATCTCTACCTGTTTTGGCTTTATAAAATTCTAAAACTTCAAGTGATTTTGATGTAAATTCTAGGTAATAAATCTATAAGATACTTCAGGATATTGGAAAGGCAGAGAGGTACCAGTCTCATTATAAAATAATGTTGAGATGAAGCTGAAGTTTTAAAAAATATCAAATAAAAACTTTTGGTTGCAGAAGTAATTCACTAACATTAAGTTTGTCCTCATCGGTTCCAAATATCGGATTTAGTAGAACACACTTTCAGTAACCAACAGTGAAATTAATCAATTCCTTCTGAGGGCCTTTTAGCCTCATGCAGAAGCAATGTCTTTGCATCAAGCAGATTTATCTCATTGAAATTTGAAACAATAATGTGTTATCTGGGTAAATACTGTTAAAGAAAAAGTATTTTACTGGATAAAGCCATCAGGCTTTTCATAATAAAATTCTTAACCTTAGTTCTTTTTTTTTAAAGGAAAAACACAATTTTCCACCTTATATTACTTACTAGTCAGTGTTTTGTATTTGAGGTTATAATAATCTAATGTTCAGTGTAAAAAAAGAAAAAAAATTCTCGATAATCTTTTAATAAGATTAATACAGAGAAAAAGAAAAGATACACGGTTTATATTCTGAAGGCAATGAAGTGGTAACTTGAAAAAAGTTTGTAAAAATTTATTTCAAATCAAAGGGTTTGTTCTAATTATTTAGATTTGCAGCAGATATGCCCAACCTATATCAGAAAAGAAAAATAATAATCTAAAATATATAAAAATACAAAAAGTTATTGTATCAGCATGTTGATATCAACAGAGAAATCCTTTACCTATATTCATCCATGCTGGAGGAATAATTCGACCACGGCATCTCTGTTTTAGATTCACTGCTAACCACAAAGGAACCGAAGTTGGTATTCCAGCTTCAAAAGGACCAAAATCGCCCTATGTAGATAAAAAGAGGGAAAACAAATAATACACAATGCTCCAGTATATGATATCTAGCAGACTGAGCAAGGCATGTACAACCTTTGTCGACAAGCAGATCGCATGAGAAATGGCTCGTCGTCAGGCGGGCCACACTACAAATAAAACTCAAGATAATTTTTCGTCGGCGTGCCATTTAGAAAGTCACACGGGCCACAGTTTGCCCAAGACCAGGAGTCGGGGAACTTCTTTAACTAATTACCCCACAATATATTTATTTAAGCCGACGTTAAACCCTTGATTTGAAAGGAAGTAAATCATAGATGTTTTTAATTCAAAAGGTTTATTGAGTCTATTTTATTACACGTCCAAATTACATTGGATGCCAGAAGAAAAATAGCTATCGTAACAAGGAACACATTTTTATATACATATATAATTTTACTTATGTTTAATGAATCTTTATTACCTCCAAGATTTTCATTTTTACCCCACTAGGGGTAATTTAACCCGGTTCACCGACTCCTGCTCAGGGCTGTTTTTGCGGGTTTTCTCAATTAAACATGCTGGAGCACATTAGAGTTATCTCCCGTCGAATTTATTATTTAAATACTTAGAATTTACATAAGCAGCAAAACTGTTTCATTAAGACATGAGTTCATAAAATATGTCAACATTGGATTTAAAATCAATCGTTAGTAATGACAATAAAGGGCCCACATAAGTAAGTTGGCGAAGGTAAAGAATATGCACGCCACCCCGTTTTCGGCGTAACCCAACAGCCGAAAAAGGATGGTGTGCGTACACGCTTTACCGTCGCCAGTAAATTTACGAAATTATAACATTTTAATGGCTTTCAGAAAACAAATTTAGTAAATATATAAAAAAAAAAAAAAAAACATTACTTATTTTTTCTCATTTAATTTCCTTTTAAAAATTATTTAAATATTCATTTATTTATTGATTGCTAAGTTGCTGGAAACGAGTATTTCTTCAATAGAGGAAAAAGAGAAAAACGCTCATCTTGTCAACAAAAAAATCCGGAGAATAATCTAGAAAAACAAAACAACAACGATCGACTTACTTGGATTAAATAAATATTAGAATATGTAAAATTAGGCTCAAATGAAATTAGTTCCTTCTCCGCAAGAAATTCTATTTCTGCAGGCGACATATGGACAGCAACACCTGCCATTGTTTGTTTAAGTTAAATTTTCGCGGCAAATTTTGATCTTCCGGTTTAAGGAGAACAACGAACATATAAATTTTTTCGTAGCAAATTCGCTCCCATAATTTTCAAAAAAAAATAAAATATTCTTTAAATTTTATTTAATCTAAAAAAAAAAAAAGTAATAAATATAAAATGCATATGGAGACCATTGGAAACGCAGACACGTACCTATTATATGTAGCTTTTACTATACTACTAATTACATCGAGCCAATGAAAACATCAACACGCTCGCTTTATTTGCTAGAAATAGCAACCATATTTCGATCGAACCACGGCTGAATGTCAACGATAACAACAACAAAAGAAATTTTAAAAAGAAATTAAATATTAAATGATATAGTCATAAACACACTGTCTGGAGTAAAAAACTGACAATTACGACTGGAATACCTTTGAACGAAGCCGACTTGGGTTATCAGTAAAAATATACTATAACATTCAAAACGATCAAGATTTGTAAATCCTTGACATGAGTATGTCACTACTAAAAATAAACATCGTGTCCAATATACAATTACTTGGCAAACATCACCGATCATTGGTGAAATGCCAAATAATGACAAGTTTTTCATCAGAAATAAAATAAGCTAAGGTTCCATATAAAGAAACGAGAATCTTTTAGTAATTATAATTGAGTTTTAGTATTCGAGAGTGGCTTCCCTTTAAAAACAAACTACTAAATCTCAGCCTGTAATGGCGAACTATTTTGTCCATTCGTCCAAATGTACGAGACATTGGATATTTTCTGCCTCTCGGATTCCTCACTATAGCAGTAATCAACATCCAAGATTAAGTTCAAAGCGATGTCATTCGTTGGTATGTATCAGCGGCAATTTCTTTTGTTTTACTAACCTAGTTATCTAATTGACTTGGCAGTAAGTTTCGGCGAACCGAATCGGCCGTTCTTGTTCAGATTCCTGGTTTCATTAACATCAGTCACATGTTAAATATAGCTTTTCGTGTTGCCTGTTGGGTTCTAAAAATATCTTACACATTACAGCAACTGAACTGTGGTCAAAATCGAATGTGAGCAAACCAAAACAAATGCTTTTTATGAATGGAGAACAAATGGATAAATATTCATTGGTTTTCTGTGTTATCGCTGTCGCACCTGCGACCGGCTTGTTTGGCTTATCGGAACTTCTGTGGGTGCGGCCGAGTATTAATTGGTTTGTTTAGGTTGAAATTCAGTTTGTTTTTTATTATATATATATATATTGATGGTTTCTTATTAGGAAACCAATAGATTTTATGGTACGTTGTCGGTTGAAACAATATATTCGTGTATAAAATTTTATACTATATGTTCTATTTCTTGCATCTTACTTCTGATATATTTCTTATTATTTCTTCTTACGTTATATCTTCTTATTTCTTATGTTTGACGGCTTATGTTGTATATCTTATATATGTTCATCGAGGGGGTGTGATATGTTGAGTCGTTAACCCACAGCGTTTTTATTCTATAACTAATATTTATATATATATATATATATATATGCACACACAGACATGTATGTATATAATAAATTATGCAATATTTTTCAATAGTCTGAGATCAAATAACAAAAAATGAGGTAAAACGGCCGGAGATTAAATAAGAAAAAGTGTTTAATTCCACTCAATAACAGTTTATTAAATAGTCGAAATTGAAATAAAATATGAGAAATGTTTCAACTGCTTTCAATTCTTTTCAAAGGCAGGTGGTTTTAAGAAATTGTTTCTCAAGGCTAAATCTTTCTCACAAGGTGACCAAGTGAATCTAAACAGCGAGTTCAAAATGAAATTAGAACTTTCCCATCTTCGAAATTTCGATTTCCATCAGTATTCTGCGAGGTGACTCTCAAGCAATTGTTCTTTTGTACCCTTCGCTGTCCTGATCAACCTTGACCTCATTATCTTCGACCGTCCCACAATATTTTGAATGTGAGTTTCAATGACAGGAGCAACAAAATACTGATTCACACAACATAATGCTTTTAGCCCATCAATTTCATTGATATTAGTTTCAAATTTTGGAACAAGGCCAGCAAGTTTGTGGGGAGGGCGTAAGCTAATTATATCGATCCCAGTTTTCAACTGATACTTATTTTATCAACCCCGAAAAGTTGAAAGGCAAACTCGACCTCGGCGGAATTCGAGTTTAGAACACGGAATTCGAGCCTAACCCTAAGCATTTTTCCAGCGTGCTTTACGATTCTGTCAGCTCGCCGCCTTTTCACTTTCACTAATATTGCCGTACACAGTCCAACTGTTCTCACCATATCACTTTACAAGGTACAATAATCTGCTAGGTTATTGGCATCAAGTTAAGAAAAGCAAGCTTTGTTGAATATTTTCTTAAAGGTCACATATAATAACAACAATTAGCAGCGAGTAGTTACGCAGTTGGTCGACTGGTTCTGGTTAATCAATTGTAAGTCTTTTGCAAGTCTTCAATCTCCTAGAAGCATCTTTCCTGAATTGTATTTCCTCTTCCCATGCATAAATCCTTCCTCATTCTGAAATACAAACAAAGGATAAGGCATGGAGACCATTGGTTCTAGAATCCATTTGTCCAACCATATCGAACTTCCTCACGCAGAAATCTCTGATAGTGTTGAATCAGTTTGCTTCTGCACTTTAAGTCATTGTTAATCCGATGATCCAAGATCTGTAATATCTTTAAGGCGGCGAGCTGGCAGAAACGTTAGCACGCCGGGCGAAATGCTTAGTGGTATTTCGTCTGCCGCTACGTTCTGAATTCAAATTCCGCCGAGGTCGACTTTGCCTATCATCCTTTCGGGGTCGATTAAATAAGTACCAGTTATGCACTGGAGTCGATATAATCGACTTAATCCGTTTGTCTGTCCTTGTTTGTCCCCTCTGTGTGTAGCCCCTTGTGGGCAGTAAAGAAATAAGAAACGTTAGCTCGCCGGGCGAAATGCTTAGCGGTATTTCGTCTCCGTGAGTTTACTGGTCGGACGTGTTATTACTAGCTGCGATTTATTTTAGTATAACGCCACTATTGTTTGGTGGGCGTTGCTGAGATGGAGAAAATGAAGACGTATGCAGCAGCGACGGGGAGTCGAGCTTCCGTCGTCCCAGGCCTGCTGAAGCAATATGAAATACATTGGAATGAAGACATGGCTGAGAAAATTGGAAAATATAAAGAAATGATAAAGAAGGAGGGGCCAAACGTAAAGTTTGCCCTATCAGAGGAGAAAAAAATGGAAATTGGAGTCGTGGAATATAAATCCTTTCAAGGAAAAATAGAAGAATAGAGAGTGCAACGAAGGAGGAGGTGGAGGAGCGTTCGAAGGAATTGCAAGAAGATGTGTTGTTTTTTACAAGAGGCAAGACATACGCGTCTGTAGAGATCACATTTGTATCGGAGGAGGCAGCAAAGAAATACGCCAATAAGACGCTAGCTAAAGGAAATCGGATGCTCTTTCCCAATAAGTTGGGTAGACGTCCAACGTGGATTAGAGTGGGTAGGATCCCACCGAAAATAGAGTTGGAATAGGTAATGGCAGCAGTTTTTCCTGAAAGAGAAGGAGAAGATGTAAGGACAATTATGATAAGCAGAACCCAACAATTTATTTGTTCGGGGTCTGGATTGAATGTGCTTTTTATAGCAAGTCAGAAAGTTTACAGTGACATACCAGAGACACTGGAACTGCCTAACGAGGACAAACTTGACATAATGTTGGAGGGGAGACCTCCAAAGTGCTACGAACGTGGCAAAAGAGGTCACATTAGAAGAAGGTGCCCAGAAATAATAGAAAACAAAGAAATGGAAACGCAAGAAGGCGTGATAGAGGAGAGGAATCAGTCACAGGAAGAAGAGCAGAGAGCTGATTTCGAGGAAGCTAAATCAAAGAAGAGAGAAAGGAGGAGCTCATCGCCGAAAGTCGAACAAGGGAAAAAATACAAATCACAGGATCAAGTGGGATCACTGAGGAAAGACGATAATAGCAGCAGAACATTACCACAGAACCATACAATCTCACAATCGCACAGACAGAGATATACAGATGCATAAACACACAGACATACATACACTCGGAAGCGTAGAAGATAACGCAGAGTTGCAGAAACCTAAAAGCACAGAACCTGAAAACACAGACACAACATGCAGACCCACAGACAGATAAACACACACATATACAGTTACAAAGAAATATAGAAGAACAAACGCATGGTAGTACAGAATCACAAAAACAAAAAAGAACAGACATACAGACGCACGAGGTACATAGGAACGGCATATATTTGATGTCATATCGATACACACAAAAAATAGAGAAGATATCCAAAATAAAATACATTGTCAAAGTGGACCTCTCGGACGGTTGCGATAAGGAGACGAGATGGATTTTAATAGAAAAAGAAAAGTATAAAAAATTAAAAGAGGTTTTCCCGACAGATATAAACCCACTGGGGCTCGAGGTGAATTTCGAACCCAGCGCTTCAATGGTGAACTACGAGGAAATAAAAGACTATATAAAATGGTGAGTAGTTTTATTTTGGATAAATTATTGAGATAATTTTGAAAAGAACTATCGGAGACTGTGAAAGGAACTATTAAGAACTGTTGAAATAATTGAAATAACGCGGCCGCCCCGGGGTGGGGTTGGGGTGGCCGTCCCATCATCATCATTGTTTAATTTCATTGTTCCATTCTATCATGTGTTAATTCTCCTCGCATGTGTGTATTGTCCCATCTGTGTTTAGCCCCTTGTGGATAATAAAGAAATTGGTATTTCGTCTGTCTTTACGTTCTGAGTTCAAATTCCGCCGAGGTCGACTTTACCTTTCATCCTTCGGGATCAATAAATTAAGTATGAGTTGCGTACTGGGGTCGATCTAATCGACTGGCTCCTTCCCCCAAAATTTCGGGCCTTGTGCCTAGAGTAGAAAAGATTTGTAATATCTTTACTGGAGAGAGCTTTGAGTTAGTTCAGTTGGAACGGTCATAAAGTGACAAAATTCTTTGGTTCAAAGACAGAAGCTTGTCCAACAAGAAATTGTATCAATTAAATTTCTTATCGTTGGCCTTTCACTTTGGGATGTTAGGTTTCTGTTTCTTCAGCCGTTAATGGAAATTCAATTCGGAAGCAACATGAAATACACGAATTAAATTTTGCTTGGTTATAAAACGTTTTTAATATATTGATTACCTAACTATCAAGTGTTGGCACAAACAAGCTTAAACAAATTTTGGCTTCTATGCAACACCATAACCATTAGGCTACTGGGTCGATAAAATATGTAACAGTTGAGCAATGGGGTCGATGTAATCGATTCCTTTCCTCCAGAATTGTTGGCCTGGTACCCCAAAATGAAACAATTATTTGGCGTGAAAAAGGTGTCGATCTGGCAGAATTGTTAGCTTGCTAGACAAAATGCCTTGCGGTATTTCTTATGGTTTTACGTTCTGAGATGAAATTCCACAGAGGTCGACATTACCTTTCATCCCTTCGAGGTCAGTAAAATAAGTTCCCGTTTTCACTGGGGTCGACGTAATTGACTAGGCATTTCACCTATAATTGAGAGGATTATTATAAGGTGGCAAGCTGGCAGAATTGTTAGCGCGTCGGAGAAAAAGCTACACAATATTTCATCCGGCTTTTTACGTTCTGAGACCAAAAGCCACCGAGGTTCACTTTTACCTTTTGTCCTTTCGAGATCGATGAAATACGTACAAGCTGAGCACTGAGGTCGATGTAATCGACTGCCCTCTCCTTTGGAAACTGCTAACCTTGTGCCAAACATTATAAATGTTTATAGTAATTGACTGGAAATCAATACAGTTCAAAAATAAGCGTGAAAAGTTAGTTCGGTGGCGTTTGCAGTTGGCAGTTTTCTTGATAATTTTTCTCCGTTAGCGAAATATTGACCGATATATCATATATGCTCCCCATCCTCTTTATTTTTCAGATTCCTATGTTTTCAACAACGGAAGTTGCGATTTGGGATGGAAGGGAAGAAAACTAGCTTTTTAAACATTTTAATTTACTTCAGTGGATGCGCAATGGCCCAGTGGTTAGGGCAGCGGACTCGTGGTCATAGGATCGCGGTTTCGTTGTCAGTGTTTATTGAGCGAAAACACCTAAAGCTCCACGAGGGTCCGGCAGGGGATGGTGGCGAATCCTGCTGTACTCTTTCACCACAACTTTCTCTCACTCTTACTTCCTGTTTCTGTTGTGCCTGTAATTCAAAGGGTCAGCCTTGTCACATTGTGTCACGCTGAATATCCCCGAGAACTACGTTAAGGGTACACGTGTCTGTGGAGTGCTCAGCCACTTGCATGTTAATTTCACGAGCAGGCTGTTCCGTTGATCGGATCAACTGGAACCCTCCACGTCGTAAGCGACGGAGTGCCAACAACAATTTACCTCACATTTTCGCTTTTCATTCTTTTTTTTTTTTTAACTATTTTCTCTGTTTTATTTTTTAATTGTTTATTTTAATTTTATTTATTTTTAATTCCACGTGGAAAATACACGGGTACGATTCTGAGAGGAAATGTTTTTCAAGATTTAAACTTTTTAAAATCTACTTGAGAGGATTATTATAACGCTAACCCTTTTTGTTATATTTTCGGGATCTTTTTGGTTTGACGGGCAACATTTTTCATTAATGTTTTATGTAGTACTTTTGGTACCGAAACACTTTCAAACTTCGTATACTTGTATATTTTGTATTATAGAACAGATAAAAAATTTTGTATTCGAAGTTATTTCATGTAAAAAGTTGTCGTATTTCGGTAATTTCAACCAATCACTGACGTTTATTGAGGTGAAAACAATTAATGCCGTGGAATGTAAACAACGGTGTCATGGGATCTTTTCCCTTGAATAAAATTAGTGCCGTTGTTTTGCCCGTCAAACCAAAAAGATCCTATTTTAGGATTTTTTTTTTCTGGGTTTTTTTGGTTGTTTTTTTTTTGCCAAATAACCACAATCACTTTATATTCATTTATTCTTATTTTAGTGTCCTTTGTCTGAAATTTAGAATGGATTAAACAGAACTGGAGGAGACACGTGGGATGGAGAACTGTTGAAGAGGTCACAGGACATGTGACAAAAGATTTCAGACAAAGGACTCTAAAATAAAAATAATAATAATAATAATAATGCTGAAGTGAAGAACGAGAATACACTATGTATAGTCGTTTGACAAAAAAAGAAAAGAAAAAAGAATATGACCATCCCCATATATAACAATATGTTTCAACACACGATTTCACATCAAGAATCTTGCAAAACAAATACATAAGCATAAATTACTTTTTATTTTTCACTTGTTTCAGTCATTACTGTGGCCATGCTGGGGCACCGCCTTGAAGAACTTTTAGTCAAATGAATCAACCCTAGTACAAATTCTTTTTGTTTTGTTTTTTTAAGCCTGGAACTGATTCTATCAGTCTCTTTTTGCCAAACCACTAGGTTACAGGGACGTAAACACACCATCATCGGTTGTCAAATGGTGGTGGGGTCAAACACAGGCACAAAGACACACATCATAATCATCATCATCATCATTTAACGTCCGTTTTTCATGCTGGCATGGGTTGGATGGCTTGACAGGAACTGGCAAGGCTAAGGGCTGCACCATGTCGCATAGTCTATTTTGGTTTAGTTTCTACTATTAGATTCTCTTTCTAATGTCAAGCACTTTATAGAGTGTACTGGGTGCTTTTTACGTGGCACCATCACCCATGCTTTTTACGTGGCACCAGCTCCAGTGCTTTTTACATGGCACCATTGCTATTTATGTGACACCAACATCAGTGCTTTTCACATGGCACTAGCACCAACACCAATGCTGACAGTCTTTTTCAGTTTCCCTCTACCAAATCCATTCACAAGGCTTTGGTCAACCTGAGGCAATAGTAGAAGACACTTGCCCAAGGTGCCATGCATGTGGTTGGGAAGCAAGCTTCTTACCATGTAATATTTTTTTTATTACTAAACCAAAAGAATTCAAGTTCTAAGAAATAATACATGTTGATGGTTTGTACTTTCACTTTGTATTTTAATATTTCTGTGTTAGGACCCATTCTTCTGGAAATCGTCAAAGAAATGGTCAATCAGCTCACAACACCATAACACCATTTCATCAAAGATTTCCTGAAGAAGGGCTTCTGACCCTGAAATGCTGAAATACAAAGTAAAAGTGCAAACTATCAACTTGTATTGTTTCTTATAACTTGCATTCTTTTGGTTTTATATAAAAAGAAAATAATAATTGAAGACATTTATATATATATATATTAGACAATACTTCATGCAAACTATACTACTCAAATATAAAGATGTTATTTAACCCTTTAGCATTTAACCCTTTAGCATTTAAACTGGCCATATCCAGCCAAATTATTCTTCCCAATTTTATGTTCAAACTAGCCAAATCCAGCCTTTCACAATTACAATGTTAGTCCAAAAAAGATACAGTCACATAATGAAAATCTTGAGGCTACAAGAAAATGCAGGATAAATTCAAACATTGTGAATAGTTAAGTGTTACATTTAATAGAATAATCTGAATTCTAAAGGGTTAAACTGACTCAGATATTCTACTTGTTTTATGTTTGAACTGGCCAGAACCAGCCTCTCACACTTACCCTACAATGTCATTCTCAAAACACACAAGATAATGCATGCTTAATTCAAAACAATGTAAATAAATAACAGAGTAATCTGAATTCTAATGAAATTCACCCTTAAGACATCATTTTAGATATGTATATATATTTTTTTATTTTATTTTCAAGGCAGATAATATCAGTGTCATGACTAGCACCCATGCTTGCAGTAAACCAATTTTTATTTCAAGTTGTTGCACATTTGCTCATGCAACCAGAAACATTTATTCAACAAATTTCTCACTGCCTAGCATCTTCACTGCACGATCTTTTTGCACAGATACCAGTTCTTCATCTGAATGCTACAGGTATTTTTTATCTTACTTGATCATTCTTTGTTTCTATTCTTTCGTTTTGTTTTTTACATAATTCATTTAGGAGAAGGTGCCCCCGACCTTTGCACACATTCCTCCCTGCTTCACAAGGTCGGTGAGTTTGATGCAGTTGATGCTCACTTTGAACATCTGTAAGTCAACATCAACAGAGAAACACGTAGGCTGGAAAGTGAATCTAGAAAGTTTACAGGCATAGCTATGTGGCTAGGAAGCTTGCTTTTGCAACCATGGGGTTTTGGGTTACCTTGAGTAAATATCTACTATAGCCCTAGGCCAATTGACGCTTTGTGGGCATCATTTAATGTCTGTTTTCCATGCTGGCATGGGTTGGACAGTTTGACAGGAGCTGGCAAGCCAGAAGGATATGCCAGCATGGACTACAGACGATAAAAGATGATGATGATATATACAACAAGCTTCCACATAGTTTCTTTCTATGAAATTCACTCACAAAGTATTGGTCAATCTAGGGCTATAGTGGAAAACATTTGCCTAAAGTGCTATGCAGTAGGACTGCACCCAAAACCATGTAGTTCCAAAATAAGCTTCTTAACTACACAATCATGACTGCACCGATATCATGTTCTCTCTCATACTTTGACTGGCAGAGATACAATAGGATGGGATAATATACAATCTATTGATATCTGTTACTTGTCTTCATCAACATTCACACTTTTATGTTTGCAGAATTTAGATTCACATAATCCCCATTGCATTTCTGAATTTCTTTCACAGTCTTGCATTTCTTTTGCTGCTAGTGCTAGTTTCTGTCGCTTTATTTAATCTTATATTGCTGGTGAGAAAGGCATGCTGTTTTTCTTCTATGAATCTGAAGTTTCAGCTCCATAAAAAAAATTGTACATTAACACTTTGTCTGCCCAAAGCATTTTCATAAGTTTGTACTCAACATTGTCCTTCTTTTCAAACTTTTAGTTACCTCTTCTGGATAATATAAAGCTTTCCTTTCATAAGTCCCAAGTTACTTTGATGATTGTATCATATATGATTCATAAATGCCAGGGAAATATTGTCCAAACAGCATACTTCTTTTTGTACAGAAAGAAAATTAGGGTTAATTTTCTTAAAAGTAGCCACTGTACAGTGATGTGACTGTACAAGTTTTGTACAGTGATGTCACTAAAGGATTGATGACGACAAACTAATAATGAGTTTTCAGTAATATTTCTAGGGCCCTATCATGATGACATAACTAGTGTTGGAGATAGACTTTGTATTTGAATAGAGGTTATGGCTTAGGGTAACTGAAGAAGTTTGTCATTTGTCTTTTACTTGTTTCAATGGGCTGCAACCATACTAGGGTACCATCTTGAAGTGTTTAATCAAACAAATCACCAACAGTACTTACTTTTCTTAAGCTGATGTTTATTTTATTAATCTCTTCTGCTGAGTTGCTATGTTATGGGCATGTAAGCAAACCAACATCAATAGTCAAGCAGTGGCGAAGGACAAAGACAAGCACAAAGTCACACACACATATGCACATGCATGTGCGCACACACACACACATACACAGGCTTCTTTCAGTTTCTGTCCACCAAATCCACTCACAAGATTTTGGTTGGCTCAAAGCAATTGTTGGAGACACTTACCCAAGGTGCCACACCATGGGACTGAACCTAGAACTATGTGGCTATGAAACAAACTTCTTACCACTAAGGCTTCACCCATATAGACATGTAAGTTTTCAATCTAAACACATTACAGGTAATTAGGTTCTTAATAAAAAGAAGGCAGAGAGTATGTAGATGACAGAACTTTGAAAGTTGAAGGGACATATTGGGGGTTTTCTTGAAGAAATATTTTACAGCAAGATGCCCTTCTTACAAACACTATTAGTCACTTATTCTAAAACCAGGAAATGCAGTAATGTGTGATAATGGTTTCAAATTTTAGCATAAGGCCATCAGTTTTAAGGAAGTGGGTAAGCTGATTACCTTAACCCCAGTATTTAGTTGGTACTTAATTTATCAACTCCCAAAAGGATGAAAAACAAAGTCAACCTTTTGAAATTTTGACCCTGAACAGTAAAAGCAGGAAGAAATGCTTCTAAGCTTTTTGTCTGACATGCTAATGATTCTATCAGCTCACCGCCTCATTATGCATGATAATAAATCATTTAATTAATTAGAGCTGACTGGAAGTCAGTATCTCTGACTTTTAAACTATGACATTTCTTATAAAATGTTGATTTCCATAGCTCTAGCTGTCCATATTTGGCAGAGGTAACAAGAAATATCTATTATATATTGCACTGTTATGTAGTTAAATGAAAAATAAAAAAGATGTCTAAAATACACAAAACGTACCTAATATTTCTTGCATTAAAAATGAATTTGTTTGGAATCTTAATCTAGAATCCAATCAGGCGTGGTTTGGGACATAAGTAATTAATAATTCATTTTGATGCAATCAGATACTTACATCAAACCTTACAAAAGAAAGGTGTTAAATAAATAATGAAGATTTACAGAGCAACTGCAACCCATTCAACTAAAAGAAACTAAGTGATAAACTGTTAGTTTTGTTTTTGGCGATACAGGGATTCATCATTACTTTATGAGATCCTAACTTAATAATAATAATATGTAAGCAAGAATATATATGATCACATATATTAACTGCTGTTGTAGTTTGGCATTGTGGAACAACTTCTCCTTTCAGATAAATGTGTTTTCATAACACACTTGATTCATAAGTATAAGGAGACTTTAGGACACCCTGGGTTTTGACTCCATTGTGTCACCTCAGCCAAAGCTACCCTTGATTAATGAATCTAACAAGAGTTTGTGCCTCTTATTTATGCATTCAGCAAATAGTTTATTTACTGATGCATCCTTATATCTGCCAACTGATAATAAATCACCATATACACAATGAATGGTGAGAATCAGATGTGTATATGCTATCAGATGTGTATATGCTATCAGATGTGTATATGCTATCAGATGTGTATATGCTATCAGATGTGTATATGCTAATCACTATTGTATTTCACTTCATCACAGGAGAACAACTTCTTTGAGGTAAATGTGTGTTCATAATACACTTGATTCATAAGGGTAAGGGGACTTTGGAATACTCAGTGTTTCAACCTCATTATATCTCCTCTCCTCAGCCAAAGTTATTTACAACATTTAGTTTTAGAGGGGAAAACTTTTTCAGCTCTCCATCTTACAATCTATTTGAGGCTATGTAAGTGTAGTTTCTTTTTGTTTCTTAAAATATTACCATTTTAATTTGCTCTAAATGAAAAATGTTGGTTTAAATTTGTTATGAATTCTGTTTTACTTTTTTAGAGAACACTATATCCCAATTACACGTTACTCTGTCATTCAACATCTTATGCACAATGGAAACCTACTGCAGGCTGATGTTCATGGAGAATTTGTAGAATTTTCTCTAGCCCTTGATAATGTCATCGTTACTAAATATCAAGGGGTTTTGCAAGATATTAAGGTAAATAAAACATCATTTTAGATTATCAACATTATTCAAATTTCTTTTTTTTTTTTTTTTATTCTCAAATTGGTTGGTGGTATCTGCAATGAAACATTCTATGTAATCTCTTCAAGTCTGATGTCATATCATCTCAAGTTTTCTTTGGCCTACCTTGGCCTATTCTTGCGTCATTAATATGTAGGGTGACCACATTTTTTAATACACACCCAAGGCAGAAAAGAATCTCAGTTTGCAAAATCAAAAACATACAAATGTACATAGACATGCATATCATCATCATCATCATCATCGTTTAAAGTCCGCTTTCCATGCTAGCATGGGTTGGACGATTTGACTGAGGACTGGTGAAACCGGATGGCAACACCAGGCTCCAGTCTAATTCGGCAGAGTTTCTACAGCTGGATGCCCTTCCTAACGCCAACCACTCAGAGAGTGTAGTGGGTGCTTTTACGTGTCACCCGCACGAAAACGGCCACGCTCGAAATGGTGTCTTTTATGTGCCACCCGCACAAGCCAGTCCAGGGGCACTGGCAACGATCTCACTCGAAAATCCTACGGGAGCCAGTCAGGCGGTACTGGCAACGGCCACGCTCAAAATGGTGCATCTCATGTGCCACCCGCACAAGAACCAGTCCAGGGGCACTGGCAACGATCTTACTTGCCTTGCCGGGTCTTCTCACGCACAGCACATTTCCAAAGGTCTCGGTCAGTAGTCATCACCTCGGTGAGGACCAATGTACGAAGGTCTTGCCTCACCACCTCAGCCCAGGTCTTCCTGGGCCTACCTCTTCCACGGGTTCCCTCAACTGTTAGGGTGTGGCACTTTTTCATGCAGCTATCCTCATCCATTCTCACCACATGTCCATACCAGCGCAATCGTCTCTCTTGCACACCACAACTGATGCTTCTAATGTTCAACTTTTCTCTCAAGATACTTACACTCTGACGGGTATTCACATTGACATTACACATCCAACGGAGCATACTTACTTCATTCCTTGTGAGCTTACGTATGTCCTCAGCAGTTACAGCCCATGTTTCACTGCCATGTAGCATGGTTGTTCGTACGCATGCGTCATACAGTCTGCCTTTTACTCTGAGTGAGAGTCCCTTTGTCGCCAGCAGGGGTAAGAGCTCTCTAAACTTTGCCCAGGCTATTCTTATTCTAGCAGCTACACTTTCAGCGCACCCACCCCCACTACTAACTTGGTCGCCCAGATAGCGGAAGCTATCGACTACCTCTAGTTTTTCACCCTGGAATGAGATAGAAGTTGTTTCCTGTTTGTTTGCAGTCTTTATTGCACCTGAACATCTGCCACAAACAAAAACTAACTTGCTAGTTAACCTGCCTTTGATGTTGCTGCACCTCTTATGTGTCCATAGCTTGCACCGGGTACATCTTATAGAGTTACTACCTACTCCTTTTCTACATACTGAGCAGGGCCATCTACCTGAAGGGGTTTGTGTTTTATCTACCTTCCTACTTATTAGGATTTTGGTTTTAGCTAGGTTGACTCTAAGGCCCTTCAATTCTAGACCTTGCTTCCACACCTGAAACTTCTCCTCTAGTTCTGATAGTGACTCCTCAATTAGGGCAAGGTCATCAGCATAGAGGAGCTCCCAGGGGCAACCTGTCTTGAACTCCTCTGTGATTGCCTGGAGGACTACGGTAAATAAGAGGGGGCTGAGGACGGAACCTTGGTGGACCCCTACCTCTACCCGGAATTCATTGCTGTACTCATTTCCAACCCTCACCTTACTGGCAGCATCTCTGTACATGGCTCGCACACGTTCCTTGCATGACTCTTCTCCCCCACCTGATATGGTCCAATCAAGAGTTTTGATGGCACATCTGGTGTATAAGAGAATTTGACATTGCTGCCCTAAACTGCGTCTCATTTCGAGCCATTGGTTGTCTGGTATCGTGGAGAGGAAAGCGTCGAGTTTTGTCTTGAATACCTCCGCATCCATGTCTTGCAGGTCTCTCAAATGTTTTGGCAGGGCATTGAAGAGCTGAGGTCCTCTGAAACCGAGGCTGCTGCAGTATCTCGTTCTTATGTGAGATGCAGTGGACGGCACCTTTGGCACCATGCAGTGGCGACCCGTGTGGGCATTCCTGTAGTACTTGATGTCAAAGTTTGGCACCAGTCCTTCCAGTATTTTCCATATGAATATTATTACATATCTCTCCCGCCTGCGCCCCAGGGAGTAGAGACCTATAGTGCCTTCAGACGCTCCCTGTAGTTCATCTGTTGGACTGTGGCGATCTTTTTTGAATAGTGCCGCTGAATTGCCTCGAGTTCTGCTGTCCGCTTAACACTGTGTGGTGACCACAACTGAGAGCAATAGTCTAGGCGGCTCAGAACAAATGTCTTCGACAGAGTCAACATGACTTTTTGATCCCTTGTACGGAATGTCCTCAGTATCCACCCTGCCAGTTGTCTGCACTTTGCTGTCAACTTGACAATGTGCATGTGAAATGATGCATCACTACACATGTTGATGCCCAGATCTCTTACTGTTTGTGGTTCTGGGATTGCAGTACCTCCAGGTCCTGTGTATGCCAGTTGGGAGGCACTTGTGGTCTTGTAGCACAGTACTTGAAATTTTTTTGCATTGAACTGCATATTATTTTGCTCTGCCCACTCATATATTGCATTTAGGTCATTCTGCAGGCTTACAATATCATCAGGATTCTTTATTGCCTGAGATATCTTTGTGTCATCAGCATAGCTAGTGACAGTGGCTCTCCGAGTGACCGTGGGCATGTCCAGAAGGGCCACTATGAACAGTAGTGGCCCCAGAACAGTTCCTTGTGGAACACCGCTCAACATTTGTGTTTCCCTAGATAGTTCTCCATTGGCTGCAACTGTCTGACTTCTACCATTCAGGAAGTCATGCAGCCACTCTCCTAATTTACCAGCTATGCCAAGGTTTCGCAGCTTGTGACATATCAAGCCATGATCAACTTTGTCAAAGGCTTTTGCAAAGTCGAGATATATCACATCAACATTTGAATGGTCAAGTAACTGCTTCAGGACCCAATCATAATGCTGCAAGAGCTGCGTGAGGCAGCTTTTACCTGGACGGAAACCATGCTGGGTCTCATTCAGCAAGTCATTTTCTTCTAGGAACGCAATCAATCTCCTTCTGACAATTCGTTCCATGACTTTGCTAATATGTGAAGTCAGAGAGATGGGCCTGTAGTTCCCAGCCTCTGCTCTGCTTCCACCTTTATGGATAGGACATATGGTGCCTTCCTTCAGCTTTTTGGGGAAGTTTACCATTTGCAAGGAAACTCTGGAAGAGTATCCGGAGTGGTCCTGCTAGTTCTTGTTTACACGACTTTAAGAGGTCAGCTGGGAAACCATCGGGGCCAGTTGCCGAATTTGAGCTCATTTCATTTATTGCAGCTATTACATCTTCCTCTTCAATGTCAATGTAGGTAATGGATGCAGTCTTTTTTTCTGTTGAGTGCTATTGTCAAAGAAATCAGCTGGGTTCTTTATCTGCATGTGACTCAGAGGAGAAGTGAAGACACTCTTGAATTGTGTACTGAGCACTTCACTTATCCATGTGGGATCTGCAGTCAGTGAGCCATTAGGCAGGAATAGGGGTCCTATCTTATACTGTACCGTAGCAGTCTCTTTTGCAAATCTATAGAAAGCCTTTACTGAACTTATTTCTTCTTACGTTGTCTACTTTTAGTCTCTTCAACTTTTATCAATTAACTTTATTAAGATATACCTTTGCTTTTAATATCTTTGTTTTATTTGCTGTAGAGACTTTTTGATCCTATTAATCCCGACAAAGACACAATTCAAACGAGGAATTTAAGTGAGGAAGAAAGAAATGACAAAGAAGAACTAGTTATTCAACATTTGGACAAACTCCTGAAGAAAGCTAACTTCCACAAACTTTCAGATAAATTGGTGGAAAAATCCCTAATGGAAAGTCCAATTAAAGGAGGATTAAGGGTAAATAAGGCTAATTGTTTTTCTATGCTTTCTGTGATTGAGATCCTTAATATAAAACTTCTAAAATGTCTAGATTATGATTAATATAATAATGATAATTTGTAATATTTATTGAAAATGTTAATTAAAATATTTCTGTCATCATAATCCTTTATAAAGCTTTTCAGCTAATATTTCTTCTGCTTATCCTGTGTGCTCTTACCTGCTTTTATTCCCTTTGGTCATTCTGGTCATCTTGTGTGTACTTACCTATTATATTCCCTCTGGTCGTTCTGATCCTTTTGTGTGTGCTACCTGCTTTTATCCTCTTTAGTCATTCTGGTCACTTTGTGGATCCTTACCAATTCTATTCCCTCTGATCATTCCGGTCATCTTGGGTGTCCTTGCTTATTTTATTTCCTCTCGTTATTTTGTTCACCTTGTAGCTCCTTACCTATTTTATCCCCTCTGATCATTCTGGTCATCTTGGGTGTCCTTACCTATTTTATTCCCTGTAGTCATTCTGTTCAACTTGTGGTTCCTTACCTATTTTATTCCCTCTGATCATTCCGGTCATCTTGGATGTCATTTCTTCTTGTTATTTTGTTCACCTTGTAGCTCCTTACCTATTTTATTCCCTCTGATCATTCTGGTCATCTTGGGTGTCCTTACCTATTTTATTCCCTGTAGTCATTCTGTTCAACTTGTGGTCCCTTACCTATTTTATTCCCTCTGATCATTCCGGTCATCTTGGATGTCCTTGCTTATTTTATTTCCTCTTGTTATTTTGTTCACCTTGTAGCTCCTTACCTATTTTATTCCCTCTGATCATTCCGGTCATCTTGGGTGTCCTTACCTATTTTATTCCCTGTAGTCATTCTGTTCAACTTGTGGTTCCTTACCTATTTTATTCCCTCTGATCATTCTGGCCATCTTGTGCATGCTTACATGCTTTATTCCCTTTGGTCAGTCTGGTCCTTTTGTGTGTGCTTACCTCTTCTTAACCCAACTGGCTACCTTGTGTGTGCCCCTCCTGTTTTAATTCCCCTGGTCATCCTAGTCATTTTGTGTGTGCTTATTTTATTCTTTCTTCCCTATTTTCAGTCCTTTGGTCACTCTGGTCATTGTGTGTGATTATCCTATTTTATCCCCTCTGGTCATTATAGTTATCTTGTGTGTGCTTACCTGCCGTTATTCCCTCTGGTTAACTTGTGTGTGCTTACCTGGTTTATATTCCCTATGCTCATTTCATATGAGCTTACTTGTTTTTACCATTACCATATTTATTTGTATATAATATGCACCATTAATTATGTCCCATAAAATCTCCGAATAAAAATCTCATGTATTATACACGTTAATTCTTTAGTGCTATAATGTATAGAAAAAGGAAAGTTTTAGTTAGGTTTATAAAACTTTATCCTAAAAACTATAAGGAAATTCGATATTCACAGGTGTAGGCTGTAAAAAATATCTAGTGTAAAATCAGTTGTGAATAGTCAACTAGTATGGAAGGAAATAAGTCATAATGCAGAATGTAAACAGGCATCATGGCCCTTTGTCATCTTGTCTGAAAGATTCAATGTCCTGAGGTCATTCTTCAGTACTTCATCCTATGTCTCTCCATGTACTTTGAGAGACTGGCACTTCCTTATGGAGCTGTCGGCATCCATCCGCATCACATGACCAAACCAGCACAGTCTTCTCTTTTGCACACAGCAACTAATTCCTCTTATGCTTGACTTCTTTCTCAAAACACTAGCATTCTGTCGAACATGTAAACTTACATTACACATCCAGCGGAACATACTAGCCTCATTTCTTTCTAACCTTCACATATCCTCTGCATTCAGAGCCCAGGTCTTACTACCATGTAGAATTGTTGTCCATATATATGCATCATACAATCCTCCTTTCACTTGGAAAGAGAAATTGTTTTATAGCCAATAGAGGTAACAGCTCTCTGAATTTCCTCCATCCTATTTTTTATTTTAGCTATCACACTCTCCGTGCTTCTTCCCCCATCTATAAAAATGCGTGTTGGAGAAGAACAAATAACATTTAGTTCTCATGTATAATACACATCCCTAAAATTTAGATTTTAAAACCTGCATATTATATACGAATAAATACAGTGATTTGTCTCTGTTCATAACCTTCGTAAGACTTCCCTGATTGGTGAGATTGATGTCTGTGATGCTCATTTTGAATTTTTCTTGGTTGATGCCTGCAGGAAAAACATTTACAATGAGAGAATTATAAATCTAGAAGATGAGACAGTTATTCAGCAGAACAGAGGATATTGTTGTAGCAATATAAGAGCTAGAGAGAAGCAGCTGCACATCAGTAAGCCAGTGGCTGTCGCATGTTGGTGAGCAAGTCTTTTTGTACAGATTTAAGATGTGATCTTGGATCTTTGTGTTAGTGTGTGTGGAGGTGGCATGGTAAGCCAGAGCTTGTGCCAGATATATGAGCTGTACTTAATGTTGGTTTACACTTCATAGAGGATCACAAATTGATCAGAGTTGAAACGTTTTTAAATCTGGTAAAGGAAACTTCATCTTTGAGATGTAGCTTTAACAATCTTATATTATGTGACTATTTGTTGCCAACTTGAAGGTTTTATTTGTGTCATTTATGTGTAGGTGAATTTTATAAAACTATGATTATGGGTAACTGTTTTCTACATTTCTGCTATAATCCCAATCCAGCCAATGCTTTATGACTAGAATTGGTTGACAGAAACTTAACAAAGGCGGCGAGCTGGCAGAAACGTTAGCACGCCGAGCAAAATGCTTAGCAGTATTTCGTCTACCGCTATGTTCTGAGTTCAAATTCCGCCGAGGTCGACTTTGCCTTTCATCCTTTCGGGGTCAATGAATTAAGTACCAGTTACGCACTGGGGTCGATGTAATCGACTTAATCCCCTTGTTTGTCCCCTCTATGTTTATCCCCTTGTTGGCAATAAAGAAATAAGAAACTTAACGAAGTTCATCGTATGCGTAACACCTGAGAAACAGATTAAAAATGGGATATTTAAATCTATTTTTATTATTGATTGGCTACTATTATATGCCCATCTCATTTTTTCAGGTAGTGAACTGCAGAGTCCAATGTGTCCTTCCTTTTCTAAGAAGGTAGGCTGTAATTTGAGGAAATTTGACTGCATTTTCTATCATGTCAAGCAACCACATAAAACCTCCTTCATGAATTTCTATATAAGTGACATTTGTAGCTTCATAGCAATATTGACATTTTATTTTAAAGTCACTTACAATATTTTTTCCATTTCTTTCTCTTCTCCAATAGATTCAAGTTGACCCTCGTAAGTATGAAATATTACATTTTTGGGCACTTGGCCTAAGCACTGTGGTAACAAAAAATAATTGGTACAACAGAATGTGGGAAATATTTCCCAAGTCTTCCATTCCACATCCGGACTACTACAGAAGATTGATTGTGGCATTACGTCTGAAAGGAGAAACCAAACTTGTGTTAAAGGGCTTTAAAGATATTCCAATAGATGCTCTTGAAATGCTGCTTCCTGATTGCAGAATCAAGTTGAATCATTTAGATAAAGGAATTATTACTGCTTCAATCAGTATTGCTATCACTGGTGTAGTTGCCAAAACCCTCACCACATTAGTGGAGTTGAACTTTCAGTGGTCATTCGTGACTGCTTTAATATTGTCTTTGATAGCCGCAAGAATATGGACGGTGTACAAGAACAGGAAAAATTCTTATCTAGTCAAATTGTCACAAATGCTCTATTATAAAAACTTGGCCAATAATCGCAGTCTGCTGACACTTCTGGTTGACAGAGCTGAAGATGAAAGTTTCAAGGAAGCAATGTTAATCTACACATTTCTCCATGCTAAACAGAGAAGAGAAACATCTAATTTGGAATTGGGTAAGAATATTTGTTTTACTCTTTGCTCTTTTTACTGGATTCAGTTGTTAAGCTGTGGTCATGCTGGAGCACATTCCTTCAAGGCTTTTTTGTTGAACATGTCAAGCTTACTTTTCTTTTTGAGTCTCATATCTATTTCATCAAACTGTTTGTTGAACTATCAAATTCATATTATTTACATTATCTACATTTGACGGATATTCGTCCTCATCTTGTTTGTTGTTAACACAACGTTTCGGCTGATATACCCTCCAGCCTTCGTCAGGTGTCTTGGGGAAATTTCGAACCTGGGTTCTCATTCCTATCGATGTTACTATTATTATTATTATTAATCAGGTCGCTGCCGTGAATCGAACTCGGAACCTTGGGGTTAGTAGCCCGCGCTCTTAACCACTACACCATATGCCCGTGGGCAATTATGGGTTGAATTTAGATCTATTATTTTTCTATCCTTCCTCAATACCGGTTCCCATATGCTATTCATATCTGTACTCGGTCTGCTTAGGAGGTTGTTGTGTCCTAGCATATGTGCTGCTTCTTTTAGTTTTCGTATTTTCCAGTGTTGTTCCCTGTCTATTATTTTAACTTCAAAGTCCCAACTGGTGAAGCACTATCGGTGATTCAAGAAAAACTAGTGACAGACACCCATCTAAAAGAACGCACTAGTATACCAATAACAAACTTGATGGAAATGTTGACTTTCTGTGTAGAAACTACCTACTTCAGTATGGACACTGATATATATCGACAAGAAGATGGTTTAGCTATGGGTTCGCCATTATCACCGATAATAGCCAATATATACATGGAATACTTCGAGAATTTGACTTTAGGATCAACACCACTAAAACCAACCCTATGGCTGCGATACGTTGATGACACCTTTATTCTCTGGCCCCACCAGCAAGATGTCCAAATGCTGCTAGATCATGTGAACTCAATAAATCCATCCATACAGTTCACCATGGAAAAGGAACAGAACAATCAGCTGGCATTCCTGGACGTATTAATAACACGCACCGAGTATGGATTCAGGACATCCGTATATCGCAAGCCAACCTTCACTGGACGATACCTTAACTTCAATTCCCACCATCCATACAGTGTAAAGAGAGGAATTGCTCAGTGCCTAAAACACCGAGCAAAGAATATAAGTAGCGATCGTGATACCCACCACGAGGAAATGATCAAGCTCAGTAACAATCTATTAAGAAACCACTACCCCAAGAACATACTATCTACTCCAATTATGAAGAAAAGAGAGGATGAAACCAATAAACTGTCTACAGTCTGTCTACCCTATGTGAAAGGCCTCTCCGAAAAGATACAAAAGATATGCGGCCCATATGACATCAGGGCAGTATTCAAGAGCAATACAACACTTCGCAAATATCTCCTTCGGGTAAAACCACCAACAGAAGAGAATATGACCAAAAACTGCGTGTACTCCATCCCATGCAGCTGTGGTAGGTTATACAAAGGCGAAACATGTTGCCCCCTCAAAATAAGGGTAGAAGAACATCGCAAAGCTGTGACACGAGGAGATATCGATAAATCGGGTATAGCTGATCATGTATGGAAAAATGGAAACCACCTCCCCCTGTGGGATGAAGTTAAAATAATAGACAGGGAACAACACTGGAAAATACGAAAACTAAAAGAAGCAGCACATATGCTAGGACACAACAACCTCCTAAGCAGACCGAGTGCAGATATGAATAGCATATGGGAACCGGTATTGAGGAAGGATAGAAAAATAATAGATTTATAAGCCTTAAAATTCACCCCATAATTGCCCACAGGCATATGGCGTAGTGGTTAAGAGCACGGGCTACTAACCCCAAGGTTCCGAGTTCGATTCACGGCAGCGACCTGAATAATAATGATAATAATAATAGTAACATCGATAGGAATGAGAACCCAGGTTCGAAATTTCCCCAAGACACCTGACGAAGGCTGGAGGGTATATCAGCCAAAACGTTGTGTTAACAACAAACAAGATGAGGACGAATATCCGTCAAATGTAAATAATTCCTCATCTCTTAAATATAGAACTGTATTATCATTATCATCATCCTCGTTTAACGTCCGCTTTCCATGCTAGCATGGGTTGGACGATTTGACATATTTAGTCATGGGGAAGTAATTACCTGCCTTGGAAACAGATAAGGATTGGTGACAAGAAGGGCAGCTAGCTGTAGTAAATCTATCTCAAATAAATTCTGTTCAACCCCTGCGAACATGGAAGAGTAGATGTTAATGATGATGATCCTGTAGTAGTATTAGTAGCAGTGTATGAATTCTGTAATTTCTTTTAACTGATAAATCAACTGTCTTAATATATATATATTATAAAAACTATTTTTCACTTTGTAATTCTTTCAGATGGGATATCCAATAAAATACTGGAGCAAAACATTGAAAAATGGATTTTCTCTGTAACTGGTACCAGAATAGAGTTTGATGCTAGAGAAGCAATTGCTCTACTAAAATCTTTTGATATTCTTCATTATGTGAACAATCAACTAGTTGTTCAACCTTTGAAATTGGCTACAGACACACTTTCCAAAAATTTCACACCAAATAAAACTTTCAGAGATAATTCGTTGAAAATAAATATCTCGTAGAAAGTAAACTAGAAAAACTTTTTTATATCTATTTAAATTTTTTATATATTATACATTTTATTAAAATGTTACTGATTGTTTTTTTTTGTTGTGAAACTTTATTTTCTCATTTCTGATATGGGAAATTACAAAAATATTTATCAGAAGATTTAAGTAATTATTATTATTATTATTATTCCACCAAAGTTGACTTTGCCTTTCATCCTTTTGGGGTCGATAAATTAAGTACCAGTTGCATACTGGAGTGAATCTAATCGACTGGCCCCTCCCCCAAAATTTCAGGTCTTGTTCCTAGAGTACAAAAGATTATTATTATTATTAAGGCAGTGAGCTGGCAGAATCATTAGCATGTGGGGCAAAATGCTAAGCTGTATTTCATCTGCTGCTATATTCTGAGTTCAAATTCTGTTGAGGTTGACTTTGCCTTTTATTGGGGTGGATGAAATAAGTACCAGTTATGCACTGGGGTCAATATAATCAACTTGCCCCCTACCCCCACAAAAATTTTCAAGGCCATGTGCTTAGAGTAAAAATAATAATAATTATTATTATTAAGTGCATGGCCTAGTAGTTGGCGTGTTGCACTCATGCAGTCATGATTTCAAATCCTAGACTGGGTGGTGCACTGTGTTCTTGATCAAAACACTTCAGCTTACGATGTTCTGCAATCACTTTGACACCTGATGTGTGGTACACTGTGCACCTGTTCAGACAACATTGATTTGATGGAGGGTGTGAGTTAATGTACAGGGCATACATATGATCACTATAAATGAATCATTTTTGCAGGCTGCTCTGCCAAAGGCTGAACACTCATACATTGTCTTTGATGGGAGAGTCCATTATTATTATTATAACCATCAAAGGTGATGAGCTGGCAGAATCATTACTATGCCAGGCAGACTGCTTCATGATTTTCTTTATGTTCTGAGTTTAAAATTCCACTGAGGTCAACTTTGCCTTTCATCCTTTCAGAATCAATAAAATAAATACCAGTGAAACACTGGGGTCAATATAATCAACATACCTCCACTCCACTAAAATTGCTGGCCATGTGCCAAAAATCAAAAAGATTATTAATAATAATTATAAAAATAGTAAAAATGACGATGATAATAATCCTTTCTACCGTAGGCACAAGACCTGGAATTTTGTGGGTAAGAGCTAGTTGATTACATTGAGTCCGATGCTTGATTATTACTTATTTCTTCAACCCTGAAAGGATGAAAGTAAAGTTGACTTCAGCAGAATTTGAACTCAGAATGTAGAGCCTGAAGAAAGGCTACTAAGGATTTTATCTGATATGCTTACCACTCTGCCATCTTGCTGGCTTTATAATCCTTTTTAACTATAGACACAAGGCCTGAAATTTTGGGAGAGGTAGTAGGTTGATTACATCAACCCCAGTGCTTGACTGATACTTATTCAATTGATCCTGAAAGGATGAAAGACAAAAGTCAACCTTGGACAAAAAAAACCACTGAGCATTTTGTTTGGCTTGCTAACGATTTTGCTAGTTTGCCATTTCAATGATTATAACTAATAATTAGATTATTAAATACAATCAAGTGCACTAAATCATTGGAAAGCAAGGAATGAGGGAACAGAAAGCAATAATAAGTAAAGCTAGTCAAAAGTAGATGCATGTTACATAGAATAAAACATGAAAAGACCAGAAAAGAAACAGCAAAAGTGCCAAAAAGGGGAAAGGACGCTTAGGCACATCAGAAATAGTGTTGGCAAATTTCAGGAAGCATGAAATTTTTGGAGGGTTTAATATCATGACAGTTAACAACTGACACATAGTTTATTACATGCTTTCATGATTCTGAGCATAGAAAAATGTTTCTGAAAGTCATGGGTGCTGCACTATCTTTTGATGTTATAAGGATGTCCATAAATGGTAGAGGTATTGAATTCAAAAGAGTAGCCAAATTTGTTGTTGAAAAGGTGGTGGATAATTTTATGGGCTTCTACCAAATCAGCTACCTTGTATCAAAACTTTAGTATGTGAAATGTTCAGAGATGTAAGACATTGATGATATGGTAAGTGACTTACGGAAGGAATTCATTTGGTTGTACATATCTGGGCAGCTTCCAGTAGATTGATATTCAGCTCAGATGGTGGTTCCTGACTGCAGATGCAAACTGTAAGATCAGTGGTTCTCAACTAGGGTCCGAATGACTCCAGGGGTTGGGGTCCATATAAGATTTTTAGGGTCCACACGAGCAAAATAGTAAATTGGGTACCTACAGTAGTATATAAAGCATCTGTGAAAAAATTTTCCTTTAGATTTATTTATTGCAAGAAACAGCTATGTTTCTTTCTCTGACATTTTACATAGTTCAAGCTACACAAGTGAACTTAGGAAAAATACACAAAAGCTGTTTTGAAAGAAGTATCTATAAAATTAGTTTTTAAACATCGAATGGCTATGGGGATCCACCAGAATAAAATAGCAATCAAGGGGGTCCGTAGATAAAAATGGTTTGAGAACCACTGCTTTAAATAGATGGTGAATGACTGATGCCGATTTTATTGCGTGAACCAATATTACAAAAGAAACTATTTAGCTAATTTTCAGACAGACTTTCAATATATCATCATCTACCATTCTCAAATATCCCCTTAAAATGTAACATTTAATAAATAGTAAGAAAATGTGATGTTTCTTAATGATTTTATCTTACCTGGTGTTCTTTGGCCCTAGACTGGCTATGCCTGAAAAGACCGGTGATTAAAAGCAATCCACTCGTGACCATTCATGCGAATTATCTAAGGTTATGCTAATATGTCTCCTTTTA
The DNA here is from genome assembly GCF_046866305.1 of Octopus bimaculoides. Classification (NCBI taxonomy): domain Eukaryota; kingdom Metazoa; phylum Mollusca; class Cephalopoda; order Octopoda; family Octopodidae; genus Octopus; species Octopus bimaculoides. The sequence goes on from NC_142947.1 coordinate 13,967,124, forward strand.
TTTTTTCACCAAGACGGTAAAGATTAATTTGATGGAGATTTTTGCTATCATTTCTAGCAATTTATCCCTGCATAATCTGATAGCAAATTTTTTAAAGGGAGGTCACTCCAAAATAATTCCAACGGGAAATAACTCTATCGGGGTCGGTCGTGTCCATGACTATTTTCGGCAACATTGACGCTACGATATAGATAAATATGATGAATGGCGTTAATATTCAATCTGAATTATTAGGGAGTAATGAGCAACTGGAACGGGAAGGAAGTTTTAAAAGAGATGTAGTTCTACAAAAGACACTGTGATAAACTATTTACTGTCTAGATCTTTTTTATTATTTATTTTCTGTTATCTTTTATTTGTTTTATTCACTAAACCGTACCCATATTGTGACATTCAAACAAATCGACCCCTATACTTATTTTTAAGTATAGTAAACGAACCAGCAAAGGTCGCCAAGCGGTGGAGGACAAACACAAAGATACAGAAATATATATATATTGACGGAGGAAGGGGTGCAAAACTAGTAACCGGTGTAGAATGAGTAATTTCTAATTTCTTGTTATTTTCCCCCTACGTGTTTGAAACCATTACATTTCAAGTGTTGCATCATCTTTGGGAGTAAAAATTAGTCAGCATGGTTGTTGTTACAGTTGAGAGAGTTTGGAACATCGATAACAGATACTTTTTTTTTTTTTTTTTCAAGAAATTTTTCTTCAACTTTGACCCAGTTGTAATTGAGGTTGCTAATAAAATATCTAGACAATTTTTGGTGTTTAACAATCAATATTCTTATCTCTGTTGGATTCCAAGTCAATTTTTTTCCCCATACTAATATTTAATTTGATAAAATTCAATTCTCAAAAAAATAATATCTAAAATGGGGTAAAATGAGTAATGGCTGCTTCAATAATTTGTTCTGTTTAACTTCATGGTGCATAAATATATCACAAAGCAGACACTCCAGCAGATCGTGAAGCATCAATAGAGAATATCTTATGCTGAGCTTTTTGATTTAGTTGAATTTCATTAATTTCATATTATGTGCAATTTTTCCATGAGCCTCCTTCAATTATTTTCAATATTTAAAATTTTTGTAGAATTTGCGATCTTTCTAATGACTAAGGATGGATAGTGGTGTGTATGAGTCTGCTTTGAAATGCAATTCTAGAGAATTGAAGAGGCAGACTTACCTTGTCTTGTTTTACTCATTTTGCCCCAGCTAAAATTGTCTTTTATATGCTCAAAGAGAACGGTGATAATTTTCTGAAATAGTGATCTGAATATGTGTATTATAGCGTTTTTAATGCATTTAGAGAAGGTAATTTGCTTAGCTGATATAATTTTTGTAAGGTAGTAAACATAGGCTGTGTGGTAAGTAGCTTGCTTACCAACCACATGGTTCCGGGTTCAGTCCCACTGCGTGGCATCTTGGGTAAGTGTCTTCTACTATAGCCTCGGGCTGACCAAAGCCTTTTGAGTGGATTTGGTAGACGGAAACTGAAAGAAGCCCGTCGTATATATGTATATATATATATATATATATATATATATATATGTCTGTGTTTGTCCCCCCAACATCGCTTGACAACCGATGCTAGTGTGTTTACGTCCCCAAAACTTAGCGGTTCGGCAAAAAGAGACCTATAGAATAGTACTAGGCTTACAAACAATAAGTCCTGGGGTCGATTTGCTCGACTAAAGGCGGTGCTCCAGCATGGCTACAGTCAAATGACTGAAACAAGTAAAAGAGTATTTGTAAAAAATATATATTCTCTCAAAGTAAAAAAATGTGGCAAAAACTCCTCATTGTGCTCCCACCCCACCTACACAGCAGGCTTCCATACAGTTACTATCTACCAAATTCGCTGACAAGGCATTGGTCAGCCCAAAGCTATAATGGAAGATACTTGCTCAAAGTGCTATACACTAAATCTGAACCTCAAGTCTTCTTAACCACACAGGTATGCTTGTACCTATTTAGTGAAGAAGGAAAGATAGTATCCATGGCCATCTATTGCACCTCTAACAGACTTTCAATACATCGTCATCTGTCATTCACAAATATCTCTATAAAATTCAGTAAACAGAAAGAAAAGTGATGTTCCTTAACAATTTTGTCACACTGCACACATAAGTGAAAAGAAGGGTATTGTATTTACTTACCTATGTCTGTTTGTCTGTGTGTTTGTAAAATTACTGGAAAACAACTGAACAGATTTTCACCAAATTTGGCAGAAATACTCATTGGGTGAGCGGCTTAAAATGATGAAAATTTGGTAATTTGGTTTGATTATCTTCGTGGCCGTTGCCAGTACCGCGTGACTGGCCTTCGTGCCGGTGGCACGTAAAAGCACCCACTACACTCTCGGAGTGGTTGGCGTTAGGAAGGGCATCCAGCTGTAGAAACTCTGCCAAATCAGATTGGAGCCTGGTGTAGCCATCTGGTTTCACCAGTCCTCAGTCAAATCGTCCAACCCATGCTAGCATGGAAAGCGGACGTTAAACGATGATGATGATGATGATACATAAATACATACATAGATATGCGATGCTGTGTGTGTGTGTGTGTGTGTGTACAGTGATGGATTCAAGGGTTTTGTTTATTTATGAGTTGATTTATTAATTTCACTGGAGTATAAATACCTAAAATGGTGATACTTACAAGAAAAAATTAATTTGGTTCAATTAAAAAGCAGGTAAGCAACGCATTGTAAGCCCTGCTATAATTTGCGAAAAAATTTATCTGCGTGCTGGGTATGCATTGCCCAACCAATGCCCTTTTTTTTTTCATTTTATACGTTGTTGTTTTATCCCTGAGAAGACTTGTGATCAAAGGCAGTCCAGTAATGGATTCAAGTATTGAACATGGTGTGACAGAGTAATTCTGGTAGGATTTGAACTCGGAATACAAAAAGAAGAAATGCCATAGGGCATCCTACTGGTTCTGTCAGTCCATTACTCTGGACTGGCACTTTATTTATTGACCTCCAGAAGGATGAAAGTTGATCCATGCTGGATTTGATCTCAGATCACAAAAAGCTGGAATAAATATTGGTTTCAAATTTTGGTGCAAATTCCAGCAAGTTCAGAGTGAAACAGTTAGCCAATTACATTGACCCCTAACCCTCAACTCTGAAAGCCTGAAAGGTAAATTTGGCCTTGATAGAATTTGAACTCAGAACATAAAGACAGATAAAATACCACTATGCTTTTTGTTTGGCATGCTAATGATTCCATCAGATAGCTGCCTTTATGCTGGAATAAATGTGGGTTTCAAATTTTGGCACAAGGCCACCAATTTCAGGGGAGGGGAAAAATTGATTACATTGATCCCAGTACTCATCTGGTACTTATTTTATTGACATCGAGAGGATGAAAGGCAAGGCCAACCTCAGTGGAATTTGAACTCAGAACGTCAAGACAGACGGAATGCCAGTAAGCATTTTGCCTGGTCTGCTAACGATTCTGCCAGCTCACTGCCTTAACTGCTGGAAAAAATATTACAAAACAAGGCATCCAGTCAACCTACTACTATCCCAGCCATCTCCACAGAAATTCTGTGACATAAATTTTATTGGAAAATTAAATTAAATATGGACAAAAATCGTTCTTTAATATCTGGTTGCTACTATGTCAAACAAAATGTAATTCTAATAGTCATCCATATATCATATTTAACTTAAATACGTCATTGAAAGCTAGTAAATTTCCTTTCAACAATGTGTTTACAGTAACTGTGATGTATAGATGACTATTTTAATTCAAATGTAGTTTTGCTTAAGCAAAGAAATTTTAAATTAGAAACAGTATGCGAGGGGGTGCTGAAAAGTTCCTGGCTTTGGTTAAAAGAAAATACAGAAGGATCAGTTAGTTAGGATTTTATTCAGCATATTCCTCTCTCAGATTCACACACTTATTGCAGTGGTCCTTTCAGTTTTTCTAAACCCTGTAAAAGAACTCGGAAGGTTGGGCCTCCAACCAGGCCTTTCACGATAGCCTTAAAGCCAGGGACTTTTCAGTACCCCCTCGTATGTTCTGACACATAAGTCTGCAGAATCATCATGATGTACTTTCACTTGATATCACAAAGTAAAGCAACTCCTCTTTTCACCCACTTATCCGCAGTATTATTTTCCACTTTAAGTGTGACACTCGCCACATAAGTCAAATCAGTACGACAAGGTTTCTTGTAAATGGGGCAAACATACGTCTTGCTGTCAACTGGTCGTGGCTGATTCACTGCATACATATGAATCACTGGTATTGGTTCGGAGAGAATCTTGGGTTTTGCCTCCTGGAGTCTACTATTGGACCGGTCCCATCCAGCTCCTTCTAAATATAAACCATAAATGTAAACACCTTCTGAGGGGATAGTTAGAGTTTCCTCCTTCCGTTTTGTGGTCACATCATTCTGGAGATAAACACTATCCAAAGCCCATCCTTTATGCTTATACTTCCGAGTTACTTCCTGAAACATAAAAGCAATGGGAATCAATATTAACATAAATATTAATGTAGGGCAAGCATGTGTGTGTGTGTGTGTGCGTGCATGTGTGTGTGTGTATGCATGTACATGTGTGCATGCATGTAAGTGTGTGTGCCTTCATGAATGTATGTGTGGGCATGCATGTATGTCTGTGTGCATTCATGTAAGTCTGAGTGATACAAAGAAACTATCCACTACTATAAAGTATTCACTTCTATCTGTTCAGATATTAGATCAGAGGCAATTGCATATCACCGTGGTCATCATCGTCATTTTCGTGTCCCCTTTGCTATGTTTACATGAGTCAGACAGAATTTAGTTTCCGTTACCAAATCCACTCACAAGGCTTTGGTTGGCCCAAGGCTGTAGAAGAAGACACTTGCCCAAGGTGACACGCAGTGGGACTGAACCCAGAACCATGTGGTTGGGAAGCAAGCTATTGTCTGGAATACCACAGAAATTAATTCAAAGGCTCAGCCTTCGGAGCCACAGTTGTAATAATAATTATTATAATTCTTTCCACTATAGGTACAAAGCTTAAAATTTTGTGGGAGGGGGCTAGTTGATTATACTGACCCCAGTCCTCAACTGGTACTTATTTTATTGGCTCCAAAAAGATGAAAGGCAAAGTTGACCTTGGCAGAATCTGAATACAGAATGTAAGGCTGGAAGAAATGCTGCTTAGCATTTTGTCTAGATTGCTCGTGATTCTGCCAGCTTGCCACATTAATAATAATAATAAAAATAATAATAATGAAGATGATGATAATAATAATAATAATAATAATAATAATAATAATGGTTTCAAATTTTGGCACAAGGCCAGAAATTTTGGGGGTACGAAGCTAGTCAATTACATCAACCCCAGTGTTCAACTTGTACTTAATTTATTAGATCTCTGAAAGGATAAAAAGCAAAGTCAACCTCGGTGGAATTTGAACCTAGAACATGCTGACAGTCGAAATGCCACAAAGCATTTCTCCCTGCGTGCTAATGATTCTGCCAGCTTGCTGTCTTAATAATAATAATAATAATAATGATAATAATAATAATAATAATGCTATAGACACAAGTCCTGAAATTTTGTGGTAGGGGGCTAGTCGATTACATCAACCCCAGTGCTCAGATGGTACTTATATTATTGACCTCATAGAAGAGGCTTATAGTCAATTAACTTGACCCTGAGGAAATAAAAGACAAAGGAGACTGGAATTAATAGAATGATTTTAACCTTGAACATAATGGGTTGTAACTAGATACCATTATGATTATAGTCAAATACTTCATTGCTTCCACTACTCTATTGCTTTCGTTAATAAGTGTTTATCACTTTGACACAAGATATATATATATTTACTGCGCAATAGCTTGAGCAAGTGTCTTCTACTCTATCTTCGGACCAACCAAGGTCTTGTGGATGAATTTGGTATGAAAGGATGAACGGCAAAGTTGACTTTGACAGAATTTGAAATCAGATTGTAAAGATAAACGAAATGTCGCTAAGCATTTTGTCTGGTATTCAAATAATTTTACCAACTCGCTGTCCTTTCTACTATAGGCACAAGGCCTGAAATTTCAACTGGTACTTATTTTATTGACCCTGAAAGAGTGAACGACAAAGTAGACCCTGGCAGAATTTGAACTCAGAACATAAAGCCAGATCAGATTGTAGCCTTCTGGCTCACCAGTCCTCAGTCAAACCGTCCAACCCATGCCAGCATGGAAAGCAGACGTTAGACGACAACAATGATGATGATGACATACATATGTATATATGTGTGTGTGTGTACTCTCAGATTTTAAAGATCTGACAGCAAACATGTTATCCAATACTTCACACAAAAGTTGTAATAAAATACCATATGTCGAAAGTTGCCACAACATAACTAAAACAAACAAAAAAGAAAAGAAGTAAAAACAGAATAATTCCCTACTGCAAGAACTGTCATTAAAGTCAGTGAGATGGCAAAATCGTTAACACACCAAATGAAATGCTTAGCAACATTTCATCCATCTTTATGTTCTGTGTTCAAATTCCATCGAGGTCGACTTTGCTTTTTGTCCTTTTGGGGTTGATGAAATAAGCACCAGTTGAACACTGGGATTGATATAATCAATAAGACACTTCCCCCAAAACTTCAAGCCTTGTGTGCATGCAGTAGAGAGGATTTATGCCGAAGATTTATATTTTATTTATGTGTGCAAATTTAATTGACTAAAATATTTTTTTAATTAGCTCACTGCATCAGTTAAGTTATCCGTCATTTAATGATATATTATAAACATGCTTTCTTCACATTTTAGAGCACTTGACATAGATGCTTACAAGCAACATATGACCTGGTAATTTGTTCATGCCTTTACTAACTGACACACATAACAATATAGTGTGGACTCCATGTTTCCGTCATGCTTATTTTTAACCTCTACTGACAGCCTTAATGAAACACACTGGTGTCTTATATCAAGTGATGTGTGCACGCGCACGTGTGTGTGTGCGTGTGTGTGGTCTCTAATACTGAATTCAAATTTTGGCACAAAGCCAGCAATTTCGGGGAGAGGCTTAGTTGATTAAATTGGTCCCAGTGCTCAGCTGGTACTAATTTTATCAACCCTGAAAGTTGACCACAGTGGCATTTGATACCAGAATGTTGTTGTTGGCACTCCGTCGCATACGACGTCGAGGGTTCCAGTTGATCCGATCAACGGAACAGCCTGCTCATGAAATTAACGTGCAAGTGGCTGAGCACTCCACAGACACGTGTACCCTTAACGTAGTTCTTGGGGATATTCAGTGTGACAAGGCTGACCCTTTGAATTACAGGCACAACAGAAACAGGAAGAAAGAGCGAGAGAAAGTTGTGGTGAAAGAGTACAGCAGGGTTCGCCACCATCCCCTGCCGGAGCCTCGTGGAGCTTTTAGGTGTTTTCGCTCAATAAACACTCACAACGCCCGGTCTGGGAATCGAAACCGCGATCCTATGACCGCGAGTCCGCTGCCCTAACCACTGGGCCATTGCACCTCCACAACCAGAATGTAAAGACAGACAAAATGCTGCTAAGCTTTCTTGCCTGGCATGCTAGCGATTCTGCCAGCTTGCCATCTTGTTTGTGCGCTAATATCAAAAAAAAAAAGTTTAATATTTGAAAAAAATCTTACTTGTCTCATTGCTGTTAAAAATCCTTGAGGGTTGAAAAATCCAGTCATCCAGAATGCAGCAGGTCTCCCTTCAAAACACCAGCTACGAAATTGAGCATTTCGATCACTGAGTTCAGTAAACCAAAATCCAAGGTTGCTTGATTCCCAGGAAATCTAATTTAAACAAATGCAGAGGAGAAGACAGAAATTAAATGGACACAAAATGAGAGGAAAATAAGGGTGTTTTTAGCCATTTTATTATTAAGCATCTGTTATTTGCTTTCTGTTCTGTTTTGTTTTTTTTAATATAAGGCAGCGAGCTTGGCAGAATCATTACCACACCAGACAAAATGCTTAGTGGTATTTCGTCCATTTTTATGTTCTGAGTTCGAATTCTGCCAAGGCTGACTTTAACTTTCATCCTTTCAAGGTAGATAAAACAAGTAGCCATTGAGCACTGGGGTTCAAGGTAATCAACTCACCCCCCCTCCCCTGAACTTGCTGGCCATGTGTCAGAAGTTCAAAACCAATATATGCATATAAGTCCTAAATGTGGAATTGAACACGCAATCTTATGGTCGTGAACAAAGCACCCTAACCAGTAGGTTATGCATATTCAAAGAATTATAGAAATAATGGAAATAATATATAAACTGTAATATATTAAGAGAAATATGTTTCCTTTAATCAAACAATGAAGCTGTTATATTCTAGAGAAATGATTAATTTGATTACACTCCTTCAACTACTCAAACATTTATCAGGTGATATCTTCTTTCACTTTTATCAGAAAGAATTGCAACACAACATTGGAGAAATGTAAAGAAGGGAACTGCCAAAAACAGAAGAAAAACTGGTGGAAGGGTAATAGAATAAAACATGAAGGCTATAAACTGGTGTTTTGAAATAAATGTAGTTGGCATTTCCTATAAGATTTCAGAGAAGTAAACTGACCTGTTTATATATTTTGCACAAACTTATAAGCATTTTATCAGACTAGTAGTGTGTATGTTTTGTGTCCTACATTAAACTACTTGCTCTTATGCTCATATATGGGATGCTGCAGTTGCTATACACACATACATTTCAAACTGCATCAAAATATATACTATGTAACTAAGGTCATCTTTTACTCCTAAATATGCTACATCTAGCAACTCAATATACTTTACTCTTTTACTTGTTTCATCATTATCATTTAATGTCCGCTTTTCATGTTGGCATGGTTTAGATGATTTGACTGGAGCTGACAAGCCAGAGAGCTGTACCCAGCTCCAGTCACCTGTTTTGGCTTGGTTTCAACAGCTGGATGTCATTCCTAACGCCAACCATTTCACAGAGTGTACTAGGTGCTTTTTACATGATGCTGGCATAAGGGTTTTTTACATGGCACTAACACGGGTGCTTTTTACCTGAATGTGTATATTTTTGCATGTGTGTGTGTGTATGTGTGTTTGTGTGCATGTGTTTGCCTCTGGTGCCAAAAAGTATCATCACTGAAACAGGCTCAGTGTCCAGCCAGCCATGCCAAATTTCCAGCATCCAAGCAGACACACCCATTCTCCACATTCCAATATTGTATTCTTGGTTGCATATACACCAAAAAAACTTGTCTAATCTTCTGACCTAATCATCTTTTCTTTTTACTCTGAATCTCTAATTAGTCTACCAAGCCACCAGCCTAGTTTATTCATCATCGTTGTCATCATCGTCGTCATTGTCATTTAATGTCCATTTTCTGTGCTAGCATGTGTTGGACAGTTTGGCAGGAGCTGATAAGGCCAGGGGCTACACCAGGCTCTATTTGTCTTAACAAGTTACTAATCTGCAACTTACTTTTTGCCAATAAGATGGTATTCTTGCATTAAACATGGCATCTAAAGCATGCCTCAGATGTTCATTCATGATTATTGCTCCATCAATGGCCAGTTTTAGGTCTAGCAATGTATTTCTGACGGCAGTGATAACTCGTTGCATCCGGTCAATTTCCTGTCGTAGGAAAATATTCATTGGTTCTAAGGCTCCGACCTTTTCAAGTTGAGCTTTGACATCGAACATAACATAGTCAGCAGGAAGACTTTCAAGCATATCATTGCTTATATTGTAAACAATGGATTCTCTAGTTTCACCACTACCACCACTGCTGTCTTTTGGTTGAATATTAAGAATTGTGTCCAGAATTGATTGAGCTGTGTTACTTGAATATCTGAAAGGGATTTAAAAAAAAAAAAAAAAGAAAACTCCAGATAAGTATTGATTATAGTGATTACATTAATTAGTTAATGACAACAGAATTAGTGATTACACACATACACACAAGTGACAATCAAACAGATAGGCATCAAAAGTACATAGATAGATAGGCAGGCAGGCAGGCAGGCAGGCAGGCAGGCAGGCAGGCAGAGAGATAGACAGACTGATAGACAGAGACAGCTAGACAGATAGGCATACAGACAGACAGAGAGATAGATATCTGATAGATAGAAAGATGTATAGACAGGTATTTGATAGATTAAACAAGCAGATAGGTAGATAGACATTGTCCCCCAACACGACTTGACAATTGGTGTTGGTCTGTTTCCATCCCTATAACTTAGCAGTTCAGCAAACTACCAATAGAATAAGTACTAGGCTTAAAAAAAAAGAAATAAGTACTGGGATCAAGTCGTTTGACTAAAATTCTTCAAGGTAGTGCCCCAGCATGGTCACAGTCTAATGATTGAAACAAGCAAACGATAAAAGATAAAGGAAATATATATACATATATATAGCCCCTTACATTATTGTGTGTGTGTGTGTGTGTGTATGTGTATATATATATATATATATATATATATATATATATATATATATTATTTGCCAACATAATATGGCTGTCCTGAAAGGGATGATGTTATTGTTGTTTTAGCCCCAAGAGATTTAGAAATAATAATATTTATATATACATATATATATATATATATATTCAAATAGGAATTAGAAGGAGCCGACCCATGAACTAAACACACACACACTCCTTGTGTATGTGTGTTTGATTTTGTTTATATATATATAGTCCATGATATAATAATAATAATAATAATAATAACAACAACAACAACAACAACAACAATACAAACAAGACCACTCAGAGAGCACAAACCTCTGCCAAGGCAACACCAACGTCCCCTCAACAATTAGCCGGAAATGATTTTGAAAATGAGAACATCTGAAATAAACTCGACTGCTCTCACAAACGAGAATATTAAAAATGGACCTGACTGCACTCAAGAATTAAGCAAAAAATTAGGAAAAATAATCCAGAATCCTTGTCCAGTACTGGATCGATCCCAAAATCTAATCAGTTCATGCCAGTCAGGAAGCCAAACCTCCTTGAAAGTTTCATCCGAATCCATCAAGCGGTTCTTGAGATATCTTGTCCACAGACAGACAAACAAACAAACATGACTGAAAATAATACCGCCGCCTTAGTGAAGGCAGAGGTAATAGTAATAATAATAATAATAATAATAACAATAACAATAATGGACTCTCCTGTTGGTTTCGACATGAAGACCTGACAACCTACATTTTCTTTGTCAGTCAAAATCCTTATGTCAACTGTGACATTTAAGTCCCGCCAATGATTTGTAAAGAAGCCCACTAATGTTGCAAGTATGAGGATTGCAGGTCAATGCAGGCAGTATATTTGCAGCTGCTTTTCTCCTTAGCCTTGCACTCCTTGTTAATGCTGATTACAACAAAGCCCATTATAGGTCGTCAAAGTTAGTCAAGTATGAAATTTGTAGAAAGGGGAAAAAAAAGTTTACTAATGTTTTATAAATACAAGGAATAGTTTTATTCATCAAAGTATGCACCCATATTTTCAATACACTTTTGCCATTTCAGTGGTAGCTTGTCCAGAGCAATGTAGAATTAAAAGGGTGTTTTTTTTTTTTTTGTTTTTGGGCTAGTCTGTCATGGTTCAGTGGTTTTTGAGACTGGTCTTAGAGGTCCAGTTTCCCATGCTTGCATGGATCAGTCGAAATTTGTTGAAGCAGATTTTGTTCAATCAGATGCACTTCCTGTTGCCAACCTTCATGTTTCCAAGCAAGATATACACACACAAGTCGAGGGTTCCAGTTGATCCGATCAACGGAACAGCCTGCTCATGAAATTAACGTGCAAGTGGCTGAGCACTCCACAGACACGTGTACCCTTAACGTAGTTCTCGGGGATATTCAGCGTGACACAGTGTGACAAGGCTGACCCTTTGAAATACAGGCACAACAGAAACAGGAAGTAAGAGCAAAAGAAAGTTGTGGTGAAAGTGTACAGCAGGGTTCACCACCATCCCCTGCCGGAGCCTCGTGGAGCTTTAGGTGATTTCGCTCAATAAACA
>NC_142947.1:13984129-14003209 GCF_046866305.1 Octopus bimaculoides
CATGAATTATCTCAGAGCTTTCAGACTTCAATGATGTGATTGTTTATTTTTAAAATGACATTTTAGAGTATGTGTGAGAGGCCAGATCTGGTCCGTTTGAACATAAAACAAATTGAATATTAGGGCTGTATATGGCTGATTTAGTGGAGGCGCAATGGCCCAGTGGTTAGGACAGTGGACTCGTGGTCATAGGATCGCGGTTTCGATTCCCAGACCGGGTGTTGTGAGTGTTTATTGAGCGAAAACACCTAAAGCTCCCTGAGGCTCCGGCAGGGGATGGTGGCGAACCCTACTGTACTCTTTCACCACAACTTTCTCTCACTCTTACTTCCTGTTTCTGTTGTGCCTGTAATTCAAAGGGTCAGCCTTGTCACACTGTGTCATGCTGAATATCCCCGAGAATTACGTTAAGGGTACACGTGTCTGTGGAGTGCTCAGCCACTTGCGCATTAATTTCACGAACAGGCTGTTCCGTTGATCGGATCAACTGGAACCCTCGATGTCGTAAGCGATGGAGCGCCAACAACAACAACATGGCTGATTTAAATGCTAAAGGGTTAAATTTAGGCATGTAATTTCAAAATTTCTTAAAATTACATTGTGTGTATGTGTGTGCATGCGCACAGCTGTGCGTGCCTGTATGTGCATGCATCTGTGTGTGCATATGTGTGACTATGTGCATCTGTATGCACATGCGTGCATGAATGCATGTGTGTGCCTGTATGTGTATATGTATGCATACATGTGAGTGCATGTGTGCAAGTGCATGCATGTGTGTGTGTGTGTGCGCGTGCGCATATGTGTGCGTAATGCTAAAAAGTGTAGAATAAATTGGAAAAATGTTACTTTTTTTACTTTCCCTACTAAATGCAAGACAAGATCTTGTAAATTTCTCAAAAAAAAAAAAAAAAGAAGAATGAAAACAAACTAGATCTAGCATTAATGATTTTAAATTATAAACACTGTAGTTAATATGATTTAATGATAGATGACATTAAAAATATTTTCATGTAACTGGGATTTTCCGTTCAGTGTAATGAGAAATGACTCAGTAGGTAACACAAGGAGTGAGAGAGAGAGAGAGAGAGAGAGAGAGAGAGAGAGAGAGAGACAGACAGACAGACAGAGAGAGAGCGAGACATGTTCATAGAATAAACATTCACAGACTAAACACACAATGAGAGAATGAAAGTGGGAGGGAGAGAAGGAGAGAGAGACGGAGGGGAAGAAGAAGAAGAAAGAGAGAAAAGAGAACTCAAAGAGAAGATGGGAAACATTCTTCCTCTTGAGAAATACTCAGTACATTGTTTATTTGTTGTCATGCATGATGTATGTTTATTCAACTATTGTTGTTATTGTTCTTTGTTTTGTTCACAGTTACTCAGCATGGTTTTATCTTGTCCATCAAGATTATTGTGACATACTTTCTTGACAAAAAAAATTTTCCAAACCTCTCTCCTTACTATAATTAGATATTCTCACACTCTCTCTCTCTCTCTCTCACATGTTTGCATACACACAGAAGTGGTTAGAGTTTCTGGCTCATGACCAGTGGTAGACTGGCCAGGTTGACAGCTTGCTTGATGGCAAGTGGGCCCCTGTGCCATTAGAATCCATATATGGGGGGGCCCATCCCCTCAAGTTTCAGAATTTTTCTATTCACTCCTGGAATTATCTATTAATATATATATATATATATATATATATACTCACTTTTACTTGTTTCAGTCATTTGACTGCGGCCATGCTGGAGCACCGCCTTTAGTCGAGAAAATCGACCCCAGGACTTATTTTTTGTAAGCCTAGTACTTATACTATATTTGGGTCTCTTTTTGCCGAACCGCTAAGTTACTGGGATGTAAACACACCACCATTGGTTGTCAAGCGATGGTGGGGGACAAGCACAGACACACAAACACACATACATATATATATATATATATATATATATATACATATATACGACGGGCTTCTTTCAGTTTCCGTCTACCAAATCAACTCACAAGGCTTTGGTCGGCCCGAGGCTATAGTAGAAGACACTTGCCCAAGGTGCCGACCAAAGCCTTGTGAGTGGATTTGGTAGACGGAAACTGGATAAGTACTAGGCTTACAAAAAATAAGTCCTGGGGTCGATTTTCTCAACTAAAGGCGGTGCTCCAGCATGGCCGCAGTCAAATGACTGAAACAAGTAAAAGTGAGTATATATATATATATATATATATATTGATAGATACAAACAGACATTCATATGTATGTATGTATATATATATATATATATATATATATATATATGTGTGTATAATTCCTTCTAATTTTGACACAAAACCAGCAATTTTGAGGCAAGTAGGCAAGTCAATAACACTGACTTCAGTACTTGACTAGTATTTTATTCTTTTCATTCAAAGAAGATGAAGAGCAAAGCTGGCCTTGTCAGGATTTGAACTCAGAAAGTAATGAGTTGCAAGAACTGTTGCTAGACATTTTGCCCAGTGTGCTCGGAGTAATGAGGCTACATTTAAATTAAATGTCTCAATTAGCGACACAATTGCACCTGCCAGGGACTTGAGAATCAGTATGTTATAAAGGAACTTTACCTGAAGTAACAGAATGATGTCTTTTCTCATCATAATAATTATTTTAAGCATTCTTTTTGATGTAATTGTGACGGGATCCATCTACTTGAACGTACTACAACAATCTATCACATCAAACATTCAAGAAGATTTTGAAGATATAGTTTTATTTCAGCAAGATGGGGGTGCTCCCACACTACCATAGCAACATAAGGCCCTACTTTGATGGGTTTTTGTCAAACAGACAAAGAGATTCTGTAGAATATTCACTGCATTCACCAGACTTTACACCACTAGAATTTTTTATGGGGATACTTAAACTATAAAGTTTACTGTACAAAACCAGTAACAGTTGATGAATTGAGGGCAACAAGTGAAAAAGATCACATGCAAAAACTGAATAAATGTACAGGGATGTTTGCAATTCCATTACTTCATGTTATCAACGTGCATGGAGAAAAATGATTATCAGCTTCAAAACAGGCATTCATAAAAATATTAAATTTTGTCTGTAGACTATTAAATTCTGAAAATGAAAAAAAAAAAAACACTGACTTTATAATCATTCACTATGTGCACTTTTTTTTTTTTTTTTGTGGTGGTAGTGGTGGGCATTCTGTATATGCTGCATTTCTTTTTTATTTACATTTGTTCAAGAACTCTCTCTGCAAATAGTTTTAAATGAAATGAAATGACAATTAATACATACGTAATATCAGCATTTGTATGTAACCCAAATACTTCTGGGCTGTCTGTACTTGGTAAGCTCTGAATATAATCGAGATAATCTTGCAGCTTAGTTCCTTTGGGTATTATATAGCCTTTATGGAGTTCAAAGTTTGTCTGAAACATGTTTTCTCCAAACCAACTCCGGCAAAATGTGTTTAAGAGGCGTTTATCAAAATCATCTGTCACGCGACCACCATATTGAATTTCTCCAATCATGTAGCGAACACAGGACCAATTTACTCCCTATGATATACAAAAGAAAAAAAAAAAGTAAGAAATACATTTTAGGCTGAAAGTTAAATATTTATGGAAAGTTTTATTATTCTTTTACTTGTTTCAGTCATTTGACTGTGGCCATGCTGGAGCACCGCCTTTAGTCGAAGAAATCGACCCCAGGACTTATTCTTTGTAAGCCTACTACTTATT
Source organism: Octopus bimaculoides (assembly GCF_046866305.1). Lineage (NCBI taxonomy): Eukaryota > Metazoa > Mollusca > Cephalopoda > Octopoda > Octopodidae > Octopus > Octopus bimaculoides. The sequence goes on from NC_142947.1 coordinate 13,987,858, forward strand.
TTATCGGTCTCTTTTGCCGAACCACTAAGTTATGGGGACGTAAACACACCAGCATCGGTTGTCAAGCAATGTTGGGGGACAAACACAGACACACAAACATGCACACACACACACACACATATATATACATATATACGACGGGCTTCTTTCAGTTTCCACCTACCAAATCCACTCACAAGGCTTTGGTCGGCCTGAGGCTATAGAAGAAGACACTTGCCCAAGGTGCCACACAGTGGGACTGAACCCAGAACCATGTGGTTGGTAAGCAAGCTACTTACCACACAGCCACTCCTGCGCCTATATATATATTTATATATATATCTTAAAACATGATGTTCATATGAACTGCTTACCTTCCGGATATCAATATCATCCAAGTGGTTCTGTATGAACTGGATGCTGGCATTGTAATCCGAAGTGTTGAACTCATAAGGAATATTCCAACCAAGTGGTCCAAATTTCCGACGTTCTTGGACAATGCTATGTAGAAAAGCTATAACAAAAATCAAAGGCTTCCACTGTGGTAGGTTGGTAACATCAAGAAAATCCTGTGAAAGGGCTGTGTAAGATCGTTTAAGACCTGACTTGATCCCTTGAGGTGGTTCATTTGTGAATTTTATGGATATCTGAAAAATAAAATAAAAATGTGAAAAAAAAAAAGATATTCATTTCTTAGACATGTCAATTTTAATAGAGGTGTGTTATAATTTTTTGTTTTACCATTTGGTTTGCAAGATTCCCAATGTGAAAACATGCTGAAACAGAGTTTGTTGTACCTAGGGAGGGTCATTACAATAAACACATACACTGGTCTTATATCACTTCTTTTATTATCATTAATCAATTAAAGGCAGTGGACTGGCAGAAATGTTATTGTTCTGGACAAAATGCTTATTAACATTTCATTCTGAGTTCAAATTCTGCGAAATCCTTTCAGAGGCAACGAAATAAGTACCTGTTGAGCACTGAAGTTGATGTAATCAATGAAACACCTCCCGAAAATTTCAAGCTTTGTGCTTATTGTAGACAGGATTATTATTATTAGACAATTAATTAGCCATTTAACCAATTAACTAATTAATTGTCTGATTAATTGTTCTGCCAATCAGATTTGTCAAAGTCCTTTTATCACCCTTCATGACTTTCCCTCTCTGCTCCAGATCTAGTGCAGAGAGGGTATTGATTGATTGACTGAACGATTAATCAAAGAACTGATTAGGTAATTGGTTAAATGATTAACTAATTTACTACTAATAATTAAAGAAGTGAAATAAAACTGATGTTTGTTATTATGCTGGCATAATGACCTTCACAACAAAATGTACAAGGGGGTGCTGAAAAATTCCTGGTTTTAAGGGTATTGCGAAAGGCCTGGTTTGAGGCCCAACCTTCTAAAAAAACTGAAGGACTGCTGCAATAAGAAAGTGAATCTAAGAGGGAAATATGTTGAATAAAATCATAATTAACTGACCCTCCAGTATATTCTTTTATACAAAGTCAGGAACTTTTCAGCACCCCCTTGTATAATGAGAAATTGAATTAATCATTTAAGGCAAGGAGGTGAAAAGCGAGGACAGATCTAATATAGTTTGAATTCAAAATAAATATACCGTTTTTGGCGTCAAGCTTCAGATCACTGTAGCAGCGGCATGATGCTACGTGGTTTTTCGCTGAGTCTTTCATCCATTGTATTAAAACAATTAGACAATCATGGGAGAAAGTCATTATATAAACTGACAAAGTTACATGTGTTTTTGTTTTTTTTGTTTGTCTTACTGAGCCTTAAACTTGGAAGACCAGAATTGTTTTTCTAGTTTTGTACTTTTACTGCAACTCTGTAATAGATTTTGCCATGAAATTTAGGTCTTCAGTAAGTTAAGAAAAACAAAAAATTTAAAAAATGTGACTAATTTGTTTGAAGTCACCTTTTGTATCACAACTAGATTGGTTACTGCACTTCGGAACTGATTATGCAACCCCTTCGCCAAAATTCTCTTCACCCATTCATCCATTCTTGTCTCCAGTATTTCTTCCTTTTCCAAACCCAGAAATAATCACTTTTATCTGACCGTTCTTCTACGGAGTATTACACCTCTGGAAATCTATTATCATAAGTTGTTCCTGTAGAATCAAACATGTTTTTTTGTTCCACCAAAACCATCAGACAAATCAATCTCATCAAACTCAAAGAGCCTGCAACTACAATGCACACAGCTTATTCCATTTGACTGGGTAAAGGGTAAAGACCCCCTTCGGTCATGGGATTGCATCTTGAAAGTTACTCTCCAAGGCACAAGTCTGAGCAAGGTTGTTTATGGAAGACCAACAGTCACCCATGCATACCAGCCCCCCTTCTCCACGCCACCAATGCTATCCAAAGGAAAAGCAAAGGCCAATACAGTTTGGCACCAGTGACGTTGCAACTCATTTCAACAGTGGAATGAACTGGATCAATGCGAAATAAAGTGCCTTGCTCAAGAACACAACACACACAGCCCAGTCTGGGAATCAAACTCACTACTTCATGACTGTGAACCTGATGCTCTAACCTCTGAGCCATGTGCCTCCACAAACCATGTAAAAAAAACTACAGCTGTAGCAGCAGAAACAAAGTAGGTTGTTTTTACCAAATATTACATTGCTGGATGACCTTGTCACTCACTGGAAAAACTATCAGTTTTTACATCGTCTCATTTCACATAATAATATTTTCATAATGACTCAAACACAAACACACACATATCATCATCATCATCATCATCGTTTAACGTCCGCTTTCCATGCTAGCATGGGTTGGACGATTTGACTGAGGACTGGTGAAACCGGATGGCAACACCAGGCTCCAGTCTGATTTGGCATATATATAACATATATATAACAAAATATAACAAAGTTGGAAAATTTACTGATATTGTTTATTCCCCAAAGGGAGCAAGCTGGCAGGTTCATTAAGTAAGCGGGGTTAAGATGCTTAGCAGCATTTTGTACATCTTTACAGTCTCAGCTCAAATTCTGCTGAGGTCAACTTTGGTTTTCATTTTTCCATGGTTGATAAAATAGGTACCAGTTGCATATTGAGGGGGGTGGGGTGATGTAATCGACACTTATACCATCACCCGAAATGGCTGGCTTTGTGTCAGCATCTGAAACTATTATTTATCCATCATGAGAAAGAGAGACAGACAGATAGACAGGGAAAGAGAGACAGAAAGAGAGAGAGAGAGAGAGATACAAATATATATATATATATATATATATATATATATATATACATACACACACACAAAATACTTTATACATATCTTTTATATTTCATCTTTTACTTGTCTCAGCCATTAGACTGTGGCTATGCTGGGGCACCACTTTGAAAAACTTTCATCAAATGAACTGACACCAGTAATTATTTTTAAGCCTGGTGCTTATTCCATTGCTCTCTATTGCCGAACCACTATGTTATGAGGATGTAAACAGACTAACACCAATTGACAAACAATGGTGGGGGACAGACAGAGACACAAAAGCACATGCACACACAGACATATATATATATAAATATGTATATTTGACAGGCTTCTTTCAGTTTCCATCCACCAAATCCATTCAGAAGGCCTTGGTTGCCTCAAGGTTCAAGTAGAAGACATTCACCCAAGGTGCCATGCAGTAGGAGTGAACCCAGAAACTTATGCTCCTGAACTACTTGCTACACAGCCAAACTGTCCCAATGATATATGCATAACAATGTTATCTGTGAGTGACAATATATTCAAGTGTTCCGGACATATCTACGTTAGCTGGTACATTTCCTCTGATCTCACGTCAGTAGGAATCTCGAAACAAATTTCAAGGATAGTTTCATGCCATAATGGCATAGGCAGAACATTAAATGGTGTGTATATTTTTAGAGATTTAGAGATTTAAGGACAAGATATTCAATTGTTCCCGAAATGCTGATATTTTCTATTAATCACATGATATAAATGTGTGTGTGCGTGTGGTTATATATATATATATATATATATATATATATATATATATATATATATATATATTTATATATGTGTGTGTGTGTGTGTGTGTGTGTGTGTGTGTATGTATATATACATACATATGTATGTATATATACATATATATATGCATATGTATATGTATGTATATATACATATATATACATATATATATATATATGTATGTATATATACATATATATACATATATATATACGTATATATATATATATATATATACAAAAATACATACATATATGTTACATAAACACACCAACATCAGTTGTCAAGCGATGGTGGGGGGACAAACACAGACACACAAGCATATACATATATATATATATATATATATTGATATATATATATATATACGATGGGCTTCTTTCAGTTTCTGTCTACCAAATCCACTATAGCCCGAGGCTATAATAGATGACACTTGCCCAAGGTGGCCACGCAGTGGGACTGAACCTGAAACCATGTGGTTGGTAAGCAAGCTACTTACCACACTTACAACTACTTATCAAACAGCCACTCCTGTGCCTATATTTATATATATATATATTTCTAGGATCAGAACTACCATAAATAATCAATAATTACCTGCAACAGATTTATAAGAAATTTTTGGTGGACTTCGGTGGTAACCCAAAGACGAAATTGCGAGTTCACATTTTCTGTTTCCAAAACTGTCTCAACGATTTCTGTTAAGAAATCAAGACTTAAATGGCAGTTCTGTAGCAGTAGCCAACCTCCTTGTTGGAAGCCCTGATGGAGCAACCTGCGTGCATGTACTTCTTGCCCTTGGCCCATTGATAAGGCACGACACTCTAAAAGAAAATAAGACTTATGTATAAACATCAGAAAATATTGTAAGAACTCTTGTGTGTATGTGTGTATGTGTGTGTGTGTGTGAATTGATGTGTATCTTTTTGCAAAATACTTGTGAGAGTGTGTCTGTTGTGTACAAGTGTCTGTGTGTGTGTGTGTGCATGCACGAATATCTTTACGTGTATGTCTGAATTGATGTTTTTGTAAGCATAAATGTGTGTGTGGTGTGGTCTGTGTGCGTACATCTGAAACGTATGTATGTATTTGAATTGATATGTGCTTGTATATATATATATATATTTGTGTGTGTGTGTGTGCACATGTACATGTGTGTGTGTGGACACATGCATGTGTGTATGCATATCTAAAAAAAAAATAATAAACAGAAAACATCCTATAACGTTAAAGCTGATTTCTAAAATAAAAACAAACTCCCTTCAGGAAATATCAAGTACAGATGAAGTGCGATGTTAAAATTCAGAAGAGTATTTCATACTTCTACCTTTTTGCTTACAGCCTGGATTGGCAGAAAACATTAAATGATCTTTTGTCATACATTAAAAACCCAAATTTTTCACGATCATTGTATTGACTCTTAGTCATTAAACCAAGATAGAAATGTGAATTTATAATACAGGGTAATTAAAAAAAAAATGAACTGATTTCATCAGGCAATATTTTAATATGGAAAAGCAATAGAATACTCCAGCTAAGTCACAAGTATTTACTCACAATCAACATTTATCTCTTCTCTTACAAGTATTTGATCTGGCGACCACCTGCAGAATTCCTCCCAGATGCACATCATCATATCACAATACACTGAGTTAATTGCTGTTGTTGTTCAGTGTTTAAGGTCATCGAGGTCAGTGGGTAGCAGTGGAGTTTTCTCACTGCTAAGTATTTTACCTGGTGTGCTAACAATTTTGCCAGCTCACTGCCTTAAACTCATTATTAACAAGTGCACTCAGAGAGCACAAACCTCCATCAAGGCAACACCAATGTCCTCCCAACGATTAGCCGGAGATGACTTTTAAAATGAGAATATCTGAAATAAACTCGACTGCTCTCACAAACAAGAATACTAAAAATGAACCCAACTACTCTGAAAAATTGAATTTAAAAAAACGGAAAAATAATCCAGAATCCTTGTCCAGTGCCAGATCAATCCCAAAATCTAATCAGCTCATGCCAGTCACGAGGCCAAACATCCCTGAAAGTTTCATCAAAATCCATCCAGCGGTTCTTGAGATATCTTGTCCATGGACAAACAAACAAAGAAACACAACTGAAAACAATACGTCCACCTTTGCTAAGGCAGAGGTAATAATGTAAAATGATAACTGAGAATGTGTCTTGGTCACTGTCTTTTTGTACATCTTTGTATAATAAATTTACATCACTACCAAGACATCTGTAGCACTCATTTTATGGGACAGGGTAAAGGGTAAAAAACCTCTTTGGTCATGAATGACCATAGGATTGCACCTAGAAAGTTACCCTCCGAGGCACAACTCTGGGCAGGGTTGTTTATGGAAGACCAGTAGTCTGCCCATGCATACCTGCCCCCCCCCCCCATCTCCACACCATTGATACTACCCAAGGGAAAGGCAAAGGCGGATACAACTTGGCACTAGTGATGTTGTAACTCATTTTTACAGCTGAGTGAACTGGAGCAACATGAAATAAAGTGTCTTGCTCAAGAACACAACACACACAGCCCGGTCTGGGAATCAAACTCAGTACTTCATGATTGTGAGCCTGGCACTGTAACCACTGAGCCATACACTTTCATGTTTGGAAGAAGGAAAATATAAAAGTGAATGAGTTCATGAGAAGATAATACAAAGCAGTAGGATACACAGAATATAGCGCTCTCTGAGGATGTTGAAAGTTTGTAACTAGAACAGTGATGCATTACTTAGAATTTACAGGACCTAAACAAAACAGAAATGGAAAGGAGGTCAATAAACCGTAAAAGAAATTAGAAAAATGTCTTATGGAGTTCACACAAATGAAAGCCTATGATGGAGCTGAGAACAAAGAAAGACTCACTCAGCAAATGGTAATACAGTACAATTGTTTGACAGGTTAAGGATAGTTGCAATTACCTTTGCTTAATGAAGCACCTTCAAAAGTTGCTGAAAAGAATAGTAGGTAAATTTCGATGCTTTCACCCGCACGATTTTCACTACGGAAAATAATGATTCAGATTTTTTGCGTGGAATCAAGTACCCTGACCTCCTAATATGCCGGAAACCCATTATTTTTGTTTGGAAAAAGGAGGCGCAGGGGTGGGGTCAAATTTACCAAATAGTCAAACCTTTACTACTGTTTGCGCACCACTTGTCACCAGACATAAAAAGGAAAAGCCAAAGAACAGTTGGTGGCAGACATTTTAAGATTACAGTCAACATTGCAACACAAAGTCAAGTCAAAGACAGTCAACATTGCATGGAATGGATGTGCAAGAGTAGCCATGATGTGAATTTGGTGGAGGAATCTTGGTGCCCTATGCACTAAGCAGTACAGGGGTACTAAAGTGAAATCTAAAGCCAGCACATGAAGGAATTGGCCAAATAGTCATTTATCTTTGTAGGAAAACTAAGTTCAATGAACTGGAAAAAGCCAAAATTTTGTATGGTCATTTGTTATACAGATTTTATTATATAACATCTAAAGTTCAAAGGCTTACCAATCTTATGTTTCTTAGCAAGCGCTTCGATATTACTACTGGGGTCTGCTCCCATTGAAAGCATTCCAACTAATGGTGTACGGCTATCACTTTCTTCCCACACTTTTGCCAAATCAAGAATGACACCTTCAGCGTATACATCACCAAGTGTATCAGCAATATAATTTCTTGCTTGTGGTAATGTACGGTCAGGACACCAGCAACGAACCAGCAGCAGACACCGGAAAGTATCCAGTGATGTACTGTAACCATCTGGAATCATTTCTTCTTCAGGACATCGTTTGTCAAACCAAGCTTTCCACTGCTTTTCGTTCCTGGTGACCTACCAATCAAATGACATGAAATTAAGAAATACAATTTGTATCATCATCATCACCATATAAAAGCAATGATTATTACTTGCTAATTCCTAATAGAAATAATAATAAAACTTCATTATCCTGCTTCAAATGGAGCATCTTGTCTAAGAACAAAGACCTTGTAAATTATGTACATCTGAGAACATCTATATTTTTCTTACCAAAGGACATCTTTTTAACAAATATCAAAAACGGATTTTCTTTTTGTACAAATAGAATCCTGAAAAGATATCCACTGTAAATTCAAATTCTGCCTCTATCTGCAATCTTTGCTTGCAGATTAAATTTATTTATCTCCTTTTAATAATTTTCATTATAATTCCTACTAATCTTGCTCCCTTATTACACTCTTTCACACTTAATCTTATTCTTACACAACTCTTTTATTGATATAAGTATTTTACATCAACACCACAACAAAATCTACCAACCTACTAACTTTAACTAACTTGTAACCAACCTCACTTAGTTTTACTCTCAGTTACAATTGGCACATGTGGATCTAGGATCCACACCACAATTAACATATATCCATCAGAACTTTCTCTGGTGCCACGTAAATAGCACTGGTGATTGTGCCATGCAAAAAGCACCCAGTACACTCTGTGAAGTGTTTGGCATTAGGAAGGGTATCCAGCTGTAAAAACCACGCCAAAACAGACTGGTATGACTCATGGCCTTTCAAGCTCTTGTCAAAACCATCCAACCCATGCCAGCGTGGAAAACAGACCTTATATGATAATGATGATGATGATGAAACCATTTTCCTGTAATGCCAATTTAAACTCTTGCTGGCTGTCTACATAAATTTCTTTTAACTGAATCTACACCTGCACTTCACTTCACTACATCAAACTAAATATTCATTATCATTTTATCAAACTACTTTCCACCACCGCTTACTTGCTCATTGACCTCACTACAGAACTTATCAAAGTTTTTATACCAATATCTTATCTAATCATTAAATTTTTTTTTTTCTTCTTTCCATTCATTAGTCCCTTGTCTTCATAAATTACCACCCCCACCCTTACAGCTTTGTCTTTATCCACCGCCAGCTCTCTAACAGTGACTCACATTTATGCAGTTATTTTCCTGCTTCTTCCTCTTATCTAATTAATCAGTTGATTTTGTTATCACTTTGATCTGTGATGTAGCCCCCCCCCCCCACACACACACACATACATACATACATACACATATACATACATACACATGTACACAGACTGAAAAAAGGAACATCATAAAGTATTCTTCACGTACACTCCTAATATACTTAAATTTAATTTCTTCCCTTCAACTTTGTCTCTTACATGTTATTTATGATATAAACTATTACTACTATTGCTGCTAATGCTACTACTACTACTTCATTGTTGTTACTATTACTACTGCTGTTGTTTTTGAGTCTAGTGGAGAAAACTTACAAGTATTCAGACACTAGGGATCTGAGGCTACATTGTCGAATGTTATTAAGGCTGAGGTAGATTTTTCTGCTATTTATAAGAAAGTTCTTCTTCTTCAAATTCTTCTTCTTCTCCTCTTCTTCCTCCTCCTTCCTATCGCTTCCCTCCCTGCAAGGATGATTTGTTTGTACTTATCAAGTATTTGTGCTCTTACATAAGAGCAAACCATTCTTTTCAGATAGTGAAAGGAAGATTTCATAACTGATGACGCATAACAACACAGAAATGCATACATCCCTACAATTCAGTGAGTCATTCACAGCCTAACATATTTTCACACCTGTCATCAAGGAGGAGAATTTTCTTCCAAACCTATTTGCACAGCAAAAGGCTTCCCTATATCTGAGTATCCCTCGAGTGTATTAAATATGACTTTACATCAATATATTTTTTTCTACATTGCTTCATGCAACTTTAGTTTATCATCATCATCTCCATCATTATCATCATCAATATCAAACATCCATTTTCCATGCTGTCATAGGTTGGATGGGTTGACAGGAACTGGCAAGGCCAGGGGTCATACCAGGTTCCATAGTCTGTTTGTTTTTGCTTGGTTTCTATGCCTGAATGCTTTTCCTAATGCCAATCACTTCACAAAGTGTACTGGGTGCTTTTTACATGACACTATCACCAGTCCTTTCATGTGGAACCAGCACCAGTGATTTTTACATGGCACCATCATCAGTGAGTTTTATGTGGCACCAGCACCAGTGCCTTTTATAATGTAACCAGACTATTTATGCTAAATATTTAGTATAACAATATAGAAATTGCTAAAGATTACCTGTTCCAAAATAGCTGAAAACTGAGGCAAATTACTCAACTCTACAAGATTCAACCAGGTTATATCGGAAATCCAGCGATATGGCTTCGGTGCAACTGTATTCAGGTCAAGAGAAGCACCTCCTGCAGACAAAGAAAAGAAAAGAATTAAACAGTTTGAGGTGGAATCTTGGAACATGGCACTTGTAATAGTGGTGATAATGCAAGTAATGAGGAGAGTGATGAGGATGTGCTACATGTATGTATAGATTGAGAAGGTGAATAACAAGGACCTTTTTGTGTGCACAGTCTATGACAGACCATGCCTGTCTTTGGCGGGCCCCAAATCTCACCTGTGAACCCATGGAAAACAAACTTCAACCAGCTATTCTGGTTATATGTCTGTGCACACGTTTGAATGTGGTGTGTGCCAGAGGGCTTGCAAATCCAATGGGGGTCTTAAAAGACATGTTAGGATCCACAATGAACAGAACTTACCTGCAGGTATTGGTAGTGCAAATCAGAGGTGCAATCTGTGTGGGTGTTTTTTCAAAACACTGTCTGGTTTAAAAAGCCACATCAGACGCCATGAAAGGGCTAAGGTGTAGGTACAGGAGGTGGTCAAACTCTGTGTAAGGAGTAGACAACCACCACCATGTATGTATGTATGTATGTATGTATGTATGTGTGTCTGTGTGTATATATACATATATGTGTGTGTATACATATACACACACATATATACACACATATATATAAGGCGTGTGGCTTACCAGTTAGGGTATTCAACTCGTGATCACCAGGTTGTGAGTTAAATTCCCAGTGGTATGGTGTGTCCTTGAGCAAGACGCTTTATTTCACATTGCTCTAGTTCAGTCAGCTGGTGAAAATGAGTTGTACCAGTAATTCAAAAGGGCCAGCCTTGTCACATTTTGTCACACTGAATCTCCTTGAGACCTACAAGAAGCATATGCATGATCGTGGAGTACTCGGCCACTTTCACATTAATTGCATGAGCATGCTATTCTGTTGATTGGATCAACTGGAAAAATTGTTGTAACCTATGAAGTGGCAGTGTGTGTGTGTGTGTATGGTGCCCCAGCATGGCCACAGCTCATGAGGTGAAACTAGATAAAATGAAATATATATATATATATATATATATATATATATATATATACGTATGTAGGCAGGGCCAGATTAAGACCCATCGAGGCCCTAAGCACTTAAAAGATTTTGGTGCTCCCATAAAAGATTATGAAATTCAACATATAAACAATAACCATAAAATAAATTTTTATTTTTCTAAATGAAACAAAACAGTAAGAGGGAAAATAATGTTTATTATTGTCTAGTTCCACTTTATTTCTATTTGAAAAGTTTCCTCCTACATTTTTGAATTGCAAAGTCTTTGATCAGATCCTCAAAATTAATCTTAGGTAACACATCTGCATCTATACTTAATATAGATAAAGGCATCCCAAATATTATTTTAGCAAGTTTAAAGTGATTTCTTTTGTTGTGCTGTAGACCATTTACCATTTCTGTGGTTCCCCTTCCTTCCCTTGATGCCCTAAGCACGTGCTTATTTTGCTTTATGGTTAATCCAGTGCTGTATGTAGGGGTGGATAAACTTATGGTAACACCACTTTTTATTTAACTATTTTTTTCTATTGACATATGACAAATTCTAAACTGTTCTAAATTGTGTAGATGTGTTCATATGCACTAAGCGATGTGTAGTTGATTATGAAAGTTTCATTGTATAATTATCAAAAATTTGATGGTATTTACGTTATGGTGGAAAATTTTTTCTGAATGTAACGAAGAAAATTCTAGCTATTTTAGTTCTAATCTAATTCTACATTTTCCTTTTTTTTGCATATTTGCCATGAGTAATGGAACTTTTTCTTTTCCCCGCCTCCAAAATTGAACTGCAATAACTACGAGACAGCATTTAAACATTTTATCCTTGAATAATAGAAATTGGTTTAGTAGAATAATTTGTAACATTTGTATTTTGAAAGCCTGGTTGTAGTTAAGTCAGCTGTCATTGAATATAACTATGATAAAAGGAGACCCACTTACAACAATACCGCATCACAGGTACAACAATTGCAATCTCTCGCCAAATTTTTCATTACATTCCGTTTCTTTCATTGTATTCCATTATATATATATTAAAAAAAACTGAAATAAATTCATTTCCTTATTGTTTTCTCTAATTAATTTCATTATTGTTTTCTTTAATTAATTTCTTTTAGAGAAATCCGAAAAAATTATTTTATTCATTTTTTTTTTTTTTTTTTCAGAATTCAAGGTTTCGTAATGTTTTCGGTTTCAAAAATTCATGTTTTCTTATAGTCTTTCATTAAATTTTTACGGTCCTCTTTCTGCTTTGATTTTCAAAAATTTGTTTATGGTTCCGTGGATAGGCTGGAGTTGACATGATAACAAACAGAAAATTTGAGAATATGCGAATGGTTGGAAGAAATTAAAAAAGACCCGCCAAATGTATTTTAATAAAAAAAATATTTGAGCGCATGTCCTCGATAGGCCTTCAGCTTCAATGATTGCATCAATGCAGGATTGGAATCGTTGACATGCCAGCACTGAACAGTCCTTGTTCATTTCAGACGTCAGTTGGATATTAGTAACAATTAGGTGAAACTATAGAATTGTTAGGGCGTCTCCCTTCCAACATACTTTGAACGTCGTGGTCCACAAGATTTTAAAGCTGACGAGTTTTTGAGGCCCCAGATTTGTTTGTTTCATGATCGTAAAGATTGTTTGACATCCATTCTTCGGATACGTGCGCATTTTGAGAAGGTGCTGGATCTTGTTGAAACATGCATGGCCCTTCCACTGCGTACTTTATCCATTCAGAGTTTAAGAATCGTCTCCAGCACAGTTGTCCCGTAAATTTTCATAAATCAAGAAAAAGCAGTACTCAGATATTAGGTACCATGACGGGTATATTGTACAATAAAAAATATTGCGCAATATACCCTTTGTATTAACCCAATTTACGAGTGCTGCTTTTTTCTGACTCACAGCAATTTGTTGGACTATACGCGCGCACATGCACGCGCTTTTATATAGTCGAGTAGTATATGACCTGCATGTGTAATTAGTCATCTATATTGTCAAGTTAATATTTGAGGCGAAACCAATGGCAATTTTCTAACCACTTTTATACCATAGCCAGGAATATACTACCCGTCTATATAATAGTGAGACTATTGAATCTCTTTAAGACCGTGCTTTTTTCCTAACAACTTACACACGTGTATATATATGTTTCTCTACTTTCACACACGTACACAACCGCACAAATAGACATTCTCGGAACAGTGACACAAAGACACGCCCAGGAAGCTCGCACATGCTCACACGCAAGAAAAGCGTGTGCATATAGAGGAGAAAATGCTATACAAACAATCAAAGAAACAAAACATACACTACTCTCACGTATGTGTGTTATTTTTCTGAGAAAATAACACACATACGCATTCTGCGTTCTTATACATTTATTTCAGAAGCTAACATAAACACACAAACAAACATACATAACTAGACATCGTTGTAGAATGCAACAAATGTATATCACATGCTAAACACATGCACATGAGGCACAATAACAGTACACAGCTACCTTGGAAAAAACCCACACCAAAATAAACTTAATGAAAAGCAATTTTAAAATAACTACAAAGTCTCTATCGCGCGTGCACGCACACATATACTTTACGCTATCTAAAACCGTCCTAAACTGGTTTATCTTTACTGTTCCTGCTTGTCATAGTATCCCTGTAAACACGTGGAGAAGAAAATTAAACATTAACACACATGCGCACTCACATACACACACGCGCGCAGGTTCACATGCATGAGCCCACACACTTGCACACACACACATTCCAAAACATACAAAAGATCACGTAAACCAATGCACATACACACATACACATCCATACTACTAACGTCTTAAAGCATAGACATGCTACGCAGTTGTCTGAGAGGCCTCTGGGTCTAGGAACCCAGTGTATGTTGTTATTGCGTATGTAGGAACTCTTGAGTGTAGGCGGGGGGGGGGGGGCTACTAAAGCAGACCTAGTCCACGATATTATATAGCATAATATAAATACAAGGCAACCTTAGCTACATTATTGGTCACTAGACAAATCAATGTAATGGGTTTTATGATATCTATTTATCAAAGGCGGCGAGCTGGCAGAAACGTTAAGTCGTCTTTGCTTTTCCTCCTTTCGGGGTCGATAAATTAAGTACCAGTTGCGTACTGGAGTTGATCTAATCGACTGACCCCCCCCCCCCCCCCGCTCCCCAGATATTTCTGGCCTTGTACCTAGAGTAGAAAAGAATATTTATTTACTTAATAAGGCGGTGAGCTGGCAAAAACATTAGCACGCCGGGCGAAATGCTTCGCGGTATTTCGTCTGTCTTTATGTTCTGAGTTCAAATTCTGCCCAGGTCTACTTTGCCTTTCATCCTCTCAGGGTCGATAAATTAAGTACCAGTTGCGTACTGAGGTTAATCTAATCGACTGACCCCCTCTCCAAAAATTTCGGGCCTTGCGCCTTGAGTAGAAAAGAATATTAATAGAATATTGAATATCAAGACTCTTTGCAGGGGTGATTGCACCTGATATTCCTGCCATGTGTGCAGACAATGCAACCCAAGATATCTGCTCTTGGTACTTCAGACATGTACTTTTTATAAAGGTAGTTTTTATAGTATTTCCGAAGTAAAGATTCAAATATATTGTATTTGTGTGTGTGTGTGTGTATGTGTAAAATATATTCATATATAATATTTGAGTGAGTGTATATGTGTATGTTTATTTAGAAAGATATATAGAAAATAAAATTACAGACACGTGCATTTACGAATGCATATATATATAAACAGACACACTTAAAAAGGAAGGAAGGGAGCTGTGACAAAGTATAGAAAACCATGTTCACAACAGACTGCGCTACTCATACGTTATAGATGTATACATATGCACACACACACACACACACACACACACAGACTTGAAGTGCGGTTTGATTTTTTTGTAGCCTTTTTATATATAAGATACTGCAATTAGCCGTCACTTTTGATGGCACAGGGCCAACTAGTATATATATATATATATATATATATAAGGATTTTATATATATATATATATATATATATATATATATATATAAGGATTTTTATATATATATA
>NC_142947.1:14003709-14008709 GCF_046866305.1 Octopus bimaculoides
ATATATATATTATATGCGTGTATAGTATATATATGCGTGTATAGTATATATATGCGTGTATAGTATATATATGCGTGTATAGTATATATATATGCGTGTATAGTATATATATATGCGTGTATAATATATATGCATGTACAATATACATATGCATGTATATATATATATATATATATATATATATATGCATGTATAGTATATATATGTGTATATATATATTTTTATATACACATACAAATTCCGCCAAGGTCGACTTTGCCTTTTCATCCTTTCGGGGTCAATTAAATAAGTACCAGTTATGCACTGGGGTCGTTGTAATCGACTTAATCCCTTCCTCCAAATTTCGAGGCCTTGTGCTTCCAATAGAAAGGATTATTATTATTATTGTTGTTATTATTATGGAAAGTGGTGTGCTGACAGAACGGTTACTGAGTTGCACAAAATGCTTAGCAACATTTTGTTCATCTTTACATTGTGATTTCAAATTCCAGTGTGGCTGACTTTACTTTTCATCCTTTCGGGTCTGATGAAATAACTACTAGTCAAGAACTAGGATCAATGTAATTGACTAGACCCCCATCTCCATAAAATTTCGGGCCTTGTGCCTGTAGTAGAAAGGAGTACTACTACTATTATTATTGTTGTTGTTGTTGTTGGCAGAATTGTTAGTGTGCAGGACAAAATTCTTGGTGGCATTTCATCTGTCTTTAGATTCTGAATTCAAATTCTGCTAAGGTCGACATTCCATTTCATTCCTTTGGGGGTTAATGAAGTAAGCACTGGGGTCAATGTAATCAACTAGCTCCCTCCCTCGAACATTTCAGGCCTTGTGCCTATAGTAGAAAGAATTATTATTCTTATTCTTATTATGGAATAATAAATAAGACAGCGAGCTGGCAGAATCGTTAGTGCGGTGGCGAAATGCTTAGTGGTATTTTGTCTGTCTTCACGTTCTGAGATCAAATTCCACTGAGGTTGACATTGCCTTTCATCATTTCAGGGTCGATAAATCAAGTACCAGTGAAAGACTGGGCTCGATGTAATTGACTATCCTCCTCCCCACAAATTTCAGGCCTTGTGTCCATAGTAGAAAGGATTATTATTATCATTATTAAGGTGGTAAGTTGGCAGAATTGTTAGCACATCGGGGGAAATACTTAGCGGTATTTTGTCTATCTTCACTTTCTGAGTTCAAATTCTGCTGAGGTCGACTTTACCTTTCATTCTTTCGGTGTTCATAAAATAAGTACCAGCTAAGTACTGGGGTCGAAGTAATCGATTTATTCCCTCCCACAAATTTCAGGCCTTGTGTCTATAGAAGAAAGGATCATTATTATTATTATTATTGTTGTTGTTGTTGTTGGCAGAATTGTTAACATGCAGGACAAAATGCTTAGTGACATCTCACCTGTTTTTAGAATTTGAATTCAAATTCTGCTGAGGTCAACTTTTCCTTTCAGGGTTGATGAAATGAGTACCTTTTGAGCACTGGGGTGGATGTAATTGACGAGCCCCTCTCCCAAATTTCGGGCCTTGTGCCTATTGTAGAAAGAATTCTAATGGAATACAGTCAGGTGGTGAGCTGACAGTCATTAGCATGCTGGACAAAATGATAAGTGCCTATTGATTGTTTTTATGTTCTGGGATCAAATTCCGCTGAGGTTGACTTTGCCCTCCATCCTTTCAGGGTAAATAAAATAAGTTCCAGTCAAATACTGGGGTTGATGTAATAGACTAGCCCTTTCCCCACAAATTCCAGGCTTTGTGGCTATAGTAGAAAGAATTATTATTATTATGGAATACTGTACTGTGATCAATGTAAAAACTATATAATTCTTGTCCAAACTTATTCCTTGGGCAAGTATCTTCTATTATAACCCCTGACTAAAGTCTTGTGGGTGGGTTTGGTTACATGCTTTGTGTATCCAACTCTTCTCTCTTCCTTCTACTTTATTTTCCTCTGTTATTGCAACATTTGTTCATGTAATAAGTTTTATGCTCTTACAGTTGATGCCTGCTGGTCTCTCAAAACACTTATACATTATATTAGCATTAATACTGACATTTTCAGTGTTCCTCTTCTATATGCAAATGTGTGGAGGCGCAATGGCCCAGTGGTTAGGGCAGTGGACTCGCGGTCATAGGATCGTGGTTTCGATTCCCAGACTGGGCGTTGTGAGTGTTTATTGAGCGAAAACACCTAAAGCTCCACGAGGCTCCGGCAGGGGATGGTGGCGAACCCTGCTGTACTCTTCCACCACAAATTTCTCTCACTCTTACTTCCTGTTTCTGTTGTGCCTGTAATTCAAAGGGTCAGCCTTGTCACACTGTGTCACGCTGAATATCCCCAAGAACTACGTTAAGGGTACACGTGTCTGTGGAGTGCTCAGCCACTTGCACGTTAATTTCACGAGCAGGCTGTTCCGTTGATCGGATCAACTGGAACCCTCCACGTCGTAAGCGACGGAGTGCCAACAACAATGTAAATGTATATGTGTGTGTGTGTGTATTTGTGTTGCCTTGTCTTAACATTACATTGTTGTTGTAAATGAATGTCATTCCTTGCCACTGAGTATGTGGAAATGTCACCTTACTTAGAAATAGGTAAGATTTGGCAACATGAAGGGCATCTGGCCATAGAAAATGCAATTAACTTTGTCGAACTCATGCAAAAATATAAAACTGAACATGAAAATATTGTACATGTACAAAAGTTTTTCTGCTCCAAATCGACCTAACAAATTATTTCTGAATACCATATACAGAAATATTTGTTAGGTAGATTTGGCAACATGAAGGGCATCTGGCCATAGAAAATGCAATTAACTTTGTCGAACTCATGCAAAAATATAAAACTGAACATGAAAATATTGTACATGTACAAAAGTTTTTCTGCTCCAAATCGACCTAACAAATTATTTCTGAATACCATATACAGTAATTAGCTGAGTGAACATCAATGTATGATTTTGAATTATATGACAAAAAAATCTAAGATATCTGACTCTATAAAAAAAATTAGAAAAAGTGAAGATTAAAAAATGGTAAGGGAGGTAACTATGTTATGCCTGCAATTATTTTTATTCGTCACAGAACTAGTATTATGAACGATGTATTTTATATATTATGTAAAATACATATGTGGCTCGTGTCCATTTATTGAGAAGGTCTGAAAAGAATAAGCTTGTTTAAAGTAAAAACAAACAAAACAACAAAGGAGAAAATAGGCGCAGGCATGGCTCTGTGGTAAGAAGCTTGCTTCCCAACCACATGATTCTGGATTGGGTAAGCATCTGCTGCTATAACCTCAGTTTATCCAAAGCCTTGTGAGTGCATTTGGTGGACGGAAACTGAAAGAAACTCGTCGTGTATATATATATATATATATATATATATATGTATGTATATATATATATATATATATATATATATACATACATATACATAGATATTGATGTAGCAACATTTGAAATGTTGTCTAGGTAAATGCAACTGATGAAGACTAATCAGATTTACGTTGTGAAACGTATTTGAAAAGTCTGAAACCTAGGTATTGCATTATCCTTAATCTGGGTTGTTCATTTTCGGATGTTCTTCCTAAGGTAAGTTTTTCATGTTTTGTTGCACACACGCATTTTTGCCAGTATATACGCAGTGAAGCTATACAATAGCGTCGTTTTTATATCGATTGCTATTCTCCAGCAAATATCGGTACCTTGTTGTACCATTCTTATGAATTTATATACATATATATATATATATATATATACATATATATATATATACATATATATATATATACATATATATATATATACATATATATATATACATATATATATATATACATATATATATATACATATATATATATACATATATATATATATACATATATATATATATACATATATATATATACATATATATATATATACATATATATATATATACATATATATATATATACATATATATATATATACATATATATATATATACATATATATATATATACATATATATATACATATATATATATATACATATATATATATACATATATATATATACATATATATATATACATATATATATATACATATATATATATATATATATACATACATATATATATATGCCATTAAAACTCTTGATTGGACCATGTCAGGTGGGGGAGAAGAGCCATGCGAGGAGCGTGAAAATCACGGTGGTGCACCAGCATGACCTTGGCTGAAACACATAAATAAATAAATATATATATATATATATATATATACATATACATACATATATATATATATATATACATATATATATATATGTGTGTGTGTGTGCGTCTTTGTGTCTGTTTGTTTTCCACTTGACAACTGGGGTTGGCATGTTTGTGTTCTTGCAACTTAGTGGTTTGGCAAACCACATTGCTGCAAAGCAAGTTTCTTAACCACAGAGCCATTCCTAGTTACAAATAAATTCCGGTGAATTGTAACTGGGATTTGTTTTTGTTCTTGTTTCAGTCATCCGAGTGTGGCCATGCAGGAGCACCGCCTTAAAGGGGTTTAGTCAAAGAAATTGACCTCAGGACCTATTCTTTTTAAGTCTAGTGCTTATTGTCCCACTGTATGGTACCATGGGCAAGTGTCTTCTATTGTAGCCCTGGGCCAACCAATGCCTTGTGAGTGAATTTAATGGATGGAAACTTGGGGAAGCCCATTGTATATATATGTGTGTTTGTGCTTGTTCCCTGCCACTGCTTGACTACTGGTGTTGGTTTGTTTATATCCCCATAACTTAGTGGTTTGGCAAAAGAGACTGATGGAATAAGTTGTCAAACAGACTTGAAAAATAAATACTGGGTTGATTTGTTCGGCTAAACTCTTCAAAAGGGTGCCCCAGCATGGTCACAGTCCAATGACCAAAACATGTAAAAGATAAAAAAAGAAAGACAACTGAAAACAAATTCTATGTATTTACAAATATTTTTATTTTTGGATGTTCAG
>NC_142947.1:14013709-14078709 GCF_046866305.1 Octopus bimaculoides
GACGAAAAATCCCAATTCTATTTTCAGAAAATCCGGTTTTATTGTTTACACACAGTGGACGGTTACAGAAGAAAGATAACTCTTCATTCATATTTAGACTTAAATGAATCATTATACTAATTGCAATAATCGACAAAATATTTTAGCAGGTGCTTTATGAATGTCAAATTTGCACTTGTAGGGATTTGAACACAGAAATTATGAAGGACCTCTTAACTATATAACACAAAGCACTTTGTTCGCCGCCCTAACAATACGAGCAATGCACCGCTTTGTGAAAAGTAACGCAACTACTTTAGACTCATAGCAGCAGGTGTTTTAAATGTGCATATTCGACTTAAAGAGCGCCTTGTATTGTTAAACCCCCACCGAATACTTCGTCTTTATGATTTCAGAATAGTTAAGGAGAGACAACTCTATGAAACTAATCAAAGCCATTTCGTCAAAATAATTTTTTTAAATATCTTTACCGGTGGTTTTATAATGTCATGTCCAAGGTAAATCGAGCTTTCATGTTGTTATGGTACTATCGAGTATTTTGTTTTTGAGTTCTCTGTGTTAGATAAACGTTGCTTGTAGAACAAAATCCGCGACACTACTTAAATACAGAGGTCTCGATGCATCTCCGTAATGATATGTTTTTGCAGTGCACACCCGTGGTTAGGGTTAGTTAGGGTTACATAGATGCGTCGGGACCGCTCGATAAATAAGAACAATGAGTTATGACTAGTAACGCAGAAATTGTAGTAAAATACACTTTTTCTCTGCACCGTATGCATACTACGTAAAGGTAATCGATCAGAAAAATATAAATTTTAAAAGCTCTACATTTTGTATGGCATATGACGTCAGAATGGATATTTCTTATCTAAGTTTTCGAACCTAAGTCTTTTTTTGCGTAACTTCGAAATAGATGTCTACGGGGAAAGGAGAAAAGAACAACCACCAAACATTAAAAAAACCCCCAACAAAACAGCAACCACGAAACAAAAACAAAAAAAAAACTAATAAAGCTGAACAAAACAGAAAACTATTTTCCTTCCTCTTGAAGTGTTGAGTATTTATTCCGAAACTCGGACCTGATTTCAAAATCTTTGAGACATATTCATATTTCTTTAGTTAGGTTGAGAGGCTCGTAGCTTTGAAATTAGGGTGTTGCAGTCACAATCGCGAGGTCGTATTTTCGATCCCCGGACCGGGCAGTACATTGTGTTCATGAGCAAAACATTTCGTTTCATGTTGCTCCAGTTCACTCAACTGGCGAAAATGAGTAAGCCTGCGAAGGACTGGCGTCTCGTCCAGGAGAAATGTTGTAATCTCGATCACTTATAAACACCATGGAAACCGATTAACCGACCCCACGGGCCCAAGAACTCGAGATAGTTAATGCCAGTAAAAATGTTTAATTGTATTGCTTGTCTTGTAACATAAATCGTAAGAAGAAATACATTCAAAGTGAAGACATAATCATCACAACTTTATAATAACTAATTAATAAAAAATAAATGAACTGGAGCTCGTCGTGGATGTGAAAAAAAATAATGATTTTACGGGATGGAGATTAGTCGATGTTATCGACTCTAGCGCTTACCTGATACATATTTTATCGATCCCCAAAAAGAATTAAGTGCAGAGACGATCTTGTCGGGATACGAACTCAGAAGGTAAAGAGCCGGAAAAAATACCGCCAAGTATTTTGCCCGCCACGCTAACGATTGTGCCAGCTCTCCACTTTTGTTAATCTATTTATTTATTTGTAAAATCAAAAGCGATGATGTGGTCTGGCATTTTTGATCGATATCGTAAACTGCTTAATTGATCGAAGAAAAACAGTAGTAACTCGTTTAAACGCAGGGGTCCCCAGTCACCGGGCTGCGGGTCAGGATCGGACCGTGGATCATTTGGTAGCGGGCTTCAACGAAAGAATAAATCTTAAAGTTTTATTTCTATTTTATTGATCATTGCAGTCTACTGGTAGGTCTTTTTTTTTTTTTTGCATTATATATATATTATTTATGTGATAATTAAATTATATATTATGAATTTAATTTGTGTTGCTCTGCGTGCGATTCCTCTGATCCGTGGAAAAATTGTCTCGCATGTAACCGAGGGTAATGCCCCACCCCACAAAAAAAGAAAAAAAAGGGGTGGATCTTTGGTTTAAGGTTGCAAACGTCGGTTTACATTGTCTAGGCACATTAGAAATGCAAAGTATAAGAATTGCAAATATTTATTTCTGATATATTTTGGAAAAGCGGTTAGTAAGTAGCATCGACTTTAGCATTTGACTGGTGTTTATTTTATCGATCTTGATAGGATGAAAGGCAAATTGACTTTGGCAAGATTTGAACTCAGAATGTAAAATGCCGGAAAATACTGCAAGGCAATTTTTCTGATCCCACCCCATCCCGACGTTTTGTTGGAATTTTACTTAGTAATTTTTAAGGGAAACGGTTGGGTTGATAGCATAGACCCCCTGTAATCAATTGGTACTTTATTTTATCGACCCCCCCCACACACACACCTACCTTAAGTTTAATAATATATGATGTTCAATTATTCAGTTTCTCTTGCATATGATTCAGAAATGTGTCCTAATTATTTGCCAAACAGTAGAACCCTTAATCCCATAAATATTACCGGAAAAAAAAAGTAAAAAAAAAAAAAGGACTTTAGATTAACAGTGTACATATTTTTTATTCAACACAGTCGTTTATAAATCACATAGATAAAAACTTAGAAATACTTTCGTTTTCTCAGAAAGAAATGTTCACTTCTGCTAAAGGCTTTCTAATTCCTGGCTACCGCCCTCCGTGTGACCTCACATTTCCTTGAAAGCATTAGTAACTAGTTCCTTAATCAAGGTATTATGGCATTTAATTAACGTTGTTTTAATGTGTCCACATGCATGCATGAGAATTTATACAATTAAAGATTCGTTATTCTGCTCAGAGTGGAGGCGCAATGGCCCAGTGGTTAGGGCAGCGGACTCGCGGTTTCGATTCCCAGACCGGGCGTTGTGAGTGTTTATTGAGCGAAAACACCTAAAAGCTCCACGAGGCTCTGGCAGGGAATGGTTGCGAACCCTGCTGTACTCTTCCACCACAACTTTCTCTCACTCTTACTTCCTGTTTCTGTTGTGCCTGTTATTCAAAGGGTCAGCCTTGTCACACTGTGTCACGCTGAATATCCCCGAGAACTACGTTAAGGGTACACGTGTCTGTGAAGCGCTCAGCCACTTGCACGTTAATTTCACGAACAGGCTGTTCCGTTGATCGGATCAACTGGAACCGTCGACGTCGTAAGCGACGGAGTGCCAACATTCTGCTCAATATAGATACGTCCGCTGTAGTTCATTCATATAAATTGCCATTCCCGCATATTGTAAAACAACAACAAACAAAAGCGGCGAAGGTAAAGAATACAAAAACCCTAACCCCTAACCTTAAACATCGGGTGTGCGTATTCTTTACCTTCGCCAGCAAAAGGTACCCTAATCGGTTCTAAACGACCGTACCACTTGCTAGAGATCTCTTATCTTTTACTTGTTTCAGTTATTGGACTGCGGCCATGCTGGAACACTACCTTGAACAGTTTAGTTCAGTGGTTCTCAACCGGGGTCCATGTGGCCCCTGAGGGTCCACATAAGATTTCTGGGAGTCCACACAACAAAATAAATTGAGAATCCGCAATAGTATTTTAAGGACCCCTGAACATTTTTTGCTTTAGATGTATGTATTAGTATGCGTTGCACGAAACAGCTAGGTTTCTTTCTCTAGCAGTTTACATAGTTTAACCTATGCAAGTTAATGTGTGAAAAGCAAAAGAAGACTTTTGAAAGTAGTATCTATAAAACTATGTAGTTTTAGTCCACCAGAATAAAATAGTAATCTGTGTGACCTCTGGTATCTTTGAAAGTATTAGAACTAGTTCATTGATTAAGTTATTATGGCATTTAATTTTAACATTGTTTAATTTCTCCACGTGCATAGGTAAAACAAAAAAGAAATAATGGTTGAGAACCTCTGGTTTAGTCGAACAAACCAACCTCTACGTCTGGTACTTATCCTATCGGTTACTTTTACAGAACCGCTAAGTTATGGGGGCGTGAACAAACGAACACCGGTTGTCAAGCGGTGGAGGAGACACACACACACGTACTACTTTTATATCATGCGCGCGCGCGCATGATATAGAAGTAGTTCAAGTTCATAATTATTGAATACAGTATAAGTAGGAGTTAAAATGAATGCACATGATCAATGTGTGCATCAATGTGTGCGTGATTCAACACTATAGTTCTTTTCTGTTTGGCTGCACCTGGGGAAATTTTATAGTTTAGTGTTGGTGTATTGATGTAATTTTCCACGCTGAATCTCAGGAGGTAGTTCACTTTTTCCAGGGTAAAAGAAAAAAAAGTACAGAGATTTAAAGGTTGGTAAATTTTACCCAGTCAGAAAACAGGATTTGGAAGTTGCCATTCTGTGCGTGACTGCACCTGTTGTCCATTGTAAACAAATGAAATAATGGAGGAATTCTGCTTTACGTACGCCATATAAACCCCTCATAACTTTTTTATTTTTTGGAATTTTCAGAAAATTTTTGCGATTTTGTATTCTACACACAGGAATTCATACGATTATACAAAAAAAAAAAATCGTGCGTGATTTAAGGTCTATTTAGTTGTTATTTTTAGAACATCTCATTCCGTATTTGTTATAAGCATTTAACAAGTGACAAAAAGGACACGTGGTTAGCAGCTTGGTAACATGTTGGCTTGTTACTATGGAAACAGGCAGCTATATAAATGTTGCCTTCTTTTGGCTAAAATTACTCAAAATTCGCAAATTTTAAAAGCTATTAACTCTTTATTTATTGATCTATAGCGAACATGAATTTCATGTAAATGATTACTTTACAAAACTACACCAAAAGACCCAATATGAAATTAATTGGAACAAAACTTGAAGAAATTGAAAAATGACAGCCAAACAAAAGATCCCAATCTTGGTGCCATGACACCCCGTCGTATTGTATGGTGAGAAGTTTGCTTCACAACCACATGGTTCAGGGTTCAGTCCCGGTACGTGTCACCTCAGGCTGATCAAAGCCTTGTAAGTGGATTTGTTAGACGGAAACTGAGAGAAACCCATGTGTTTGTGTGTGTGTTTGTGTGTACAGATACACACTCACACATGCACATATGACGGGATCTCATGTGGTTTCCGTCTGCTAAATTCGTTCACTAGCTACTGATCGACCCCGGGCTATAGTACAAGACACTTGCCCAAGGTGCTGCGCAGTGGGACGAAAACCAAATCGACTTCGTTAAAACTAAATCAACTTCTTAACCACACATCTATGCGTCCTCAAAAAAAAAAAAAAAGAAAGAAAATGTGTGACTTGATCGCTTTTGTTCGCTCGGTCAGCGTTGAGCTGAAACCAGAGAAGCTACAACAGGATGTTTTATTTTAAACTAGAAAACTAGTGATTTAATTCTTTGACAAGTTAAACTGTCGTCTGAATTCTAATTTCTATTAAGCTAATCTAAAATTCCGAGATTGTCTCTGCCATTCTACATCAGAATTCAAAATGGAGGATCAGAGGCACTTCATGAATCGTCTATAATACATTAAAAATGAACATCAATCTTGCTTGCTTGTTTGCAATGTTATACAGCCAAACTGGCGTATAATGGTGAAAATACTTTGAAAGGAAAAGTGACCCTGACGTGTGAATGCAAACAGAATAAAACAAGTTTTGCGTATGTCACACCAGTGATTATTGAGAAATTCGGGGTTTTGGGAGCATAAATACCCAAAACGGCGCATAATGGGAAAATACTCCGAAAATAACTTAACCCTGAAAGGGAAGAAGCTCTAACGTTTCCATTAGACACATTATGATGGGCAAAATATTCTAAAGTGAAAATAACTTTAGAAGTACGTAAATATTTCGTAAAAGACCCATTCGTAACCTCGGTGTGAAATAGTTTTTTTAGCAATAGGTTTCTTTCGAGTGCATTCAACGTATCTCACCCTCCAAAGATTTGGCTGCTATTTCTAGCACGCCCTGCTACCACGCAACAGCTATTTGCGATAAAGAACCTGAAATACCTGTTACGTGTTAGCAGGGCGTGCAAGAAATAGCAGCCAAATTCTTCGTTTTCTGGGGAGAGGAGCCATTTACGCGTTTCTTCGATGTCACATTCGTTGAAAGCATGAGAAATAACCTGGAAAAGAAAAAGAAAAAAACAACAAAACAAAACTCCGTTGCTGGGAGTCTCAGACTTTCCCGGTGACCCTACAGGTGACGGGTAGACTAGTAAGCTAATAAGACATGTCTCCCGGATTCTGTGACGTAAATATACTCCCTTGGACGAGACTCTGGTCCGACGCAGGAACACTCATTTTTGCTACTGAGTAGAAAGGGGCAACGTAAAATGAAGTGTTTTCCTAAAGAACACAACGCATCGCTCGGTTCGAGAATCGAGACCACACTCTAACGTTTGTTAGTGCAACACCCTAAACCACTGAGTCACGCTTCTCTACATTGATCAGAGTTACACAATAAGTGTTACTACAACATCAATTTTACTAGTAGTTATTTTCGTATTTTTGCGAAAAGTCTACTTAAGGATGGAAGACCAACACTTACACACACACTTACACACATACATGTAAATACTTACACAAATGTACGCAAATGCCACATTGTAGGATTTCCCGTTATGTATGTTATATATGTACACGCGCGCGCGCGCATGTAAATACACAGATATACGCAAATGCCGCTTTATGGGATTTCCCATTATGTTATATATGTATACACACACAAACAGATACACACACACGAACAAAAATACACTCATATACACAACGGGGGTGTGTAGAATATATATTCTATACACCCTCGCGTTTCGGAAATAAATGGTCCACAAATTTTGCCTTAACGCGATATCTAACATCGGAAAAATCTGTAAAATGGCATTAACTATCTCAATGATTTCCATTTTATAAATAGACAAAGCGTTCCCAGTTTGATTTTCGCGAGCGAGCGAGCGAGAGAGAGAGAGAGAGAGAGAGAGAGAGAGAGAGAGAGAGAGAGAGAGAGAGAGAGAGAGAGAGAGAGAGAGAGAGAGAGGAGAGAGGGAGAGAGGGAGAGAGGGAGAGAGGGAGAGGGAGAGAGGGAGAGGGAGAGAGGGAGAGGGAGAGAGGAGAGGGAGAGGGAGAGGGAGAGAGGGAGAGAGAGAGAGAGAGAGAGAGAGAGAGAGAGAGAATAAACCAGAATACTTTAAATAAAGTAACAACAAAAAGCAAGCAGCCCATTTATTATGCATGAAAACAATTTCTAAAAATACTACATATTTATGTATACATAAAAAAAACTTTTGAAATGAAATACGTTAGGTAATAAATATGACTCGCAGAAGTATACGTTCAGAAGACAAAAGAAGCTGACATGGTGGAGGTGGAATGGGGTAGCCTTTACTCAGGGGATGCTATATTAAATTCAGAACGTTTCATTTTCTCCGAAAATAAGCAGAAGTATAAGAATAGTATAAGGCAATAGATCAGTGCCTCTCAAAATGGATGCTACCACCTGCTGATGCTGGGGCTCTGAAAATTTTCGCCACCATCCCCTGCCGGAGCCTCATGGAGCTTTAGGTGTTTTCGCTCAATAAACACTCACAACGCCCGGTCTGGGAATCGAAACCGCGATCCTATGACCGCGAGTCCACTGCCCTAACCACTGGGCCATTGCGCCTCCACCATCTGCGTTTATAACAAGACTGCATTCGATTAACTTTTGTTCAACCTAATATCAGTACCTGGACTCACGTAATTGTATACAACGATGCAGTTAAATACTCTTGCAGGCAGTTAATTCCGGCCCGTACTGTGTGTTAAAAGCTAAACTAAAGTATATGGCTTTGAACATTCAAGGGTGACAGGTGACTCTCAGGGTTGATCGACAGGCTTTCGTCGAGTCTATTCTCCTATCACAACGCTCCCCTTCCTTTTCTGCCGCACCAAACAATCCACACATGAACATAACGTATTTTCCAACAAGTGCATTTCATGCTGACAGGGTACCCGTAGATGAAGAGTTCATTAGCCGGTTAGGTACATTCGCACAGAGTTCATTGGTCGGCAAGGTACACTCCCTGCCTCTGTCTGTCTGTCTGTCTGTCTCTCACACATTTTCTTTTTATACTTACCAAGAAAAAAAAGAAAAAAATATCTGGAGAACTTTGCATTTTCTATGATCTTTTCATTGTTGCATGGACATTTTTCCAACAGCACTTAAGCATGTAGGTAGGTGGGTATGTATGTTTGTTACTTTTCATTTGAAAAGGAAAGTGTGGCTGGAGAGGAGATGTCTGTCGGAGTGTACGTTCCAAAAGAGATGGAAGCATGTTGCACGAGTGTTGTGCGTGAAAGGAACCGTGTGAATAGTCAGAAAATTAAAAAAAAAAAAAAAAAAAGGTGCTAGCGATAGATCGGGGCTTGTGGGGGTAGGAGCGTGGCCTGATCATCGCTTCATTTGTGTTGTCTAACGTACTGTTAATATCATTCGATTTTTATATTTTATATAATTTTTCAAGTCATATTTTAGGTAAACCATTCGCATTACTGATACCAATCAGTTGTTTTGTACCATTCTATGTTTAGCCCCCTGTGGGCAATAAAGGAAATGGGTGTGTATGTTTGTATGTAGCTAGGTCGATCAATCGATCCGGCTCACTGCATTAACATAGTTATACATGGTAATCTAAGGCAATCAAAGTTTATCATCAGAGTCTGAAAATAATTATAGTGAATTTGAGTTATATTTTTCCCCTCTGACGAGCAGATAACCTGACTGTAAGAATTTCATTATCATGTTCTGATTCATCGTACTGAGGAAATTCTTTGTGGGTCATTTGAAAGAATGATTTCATTCAGATGTAGACAATCAACAACGTGCAAATCGTCTGTATTTTTGATGTCATACTCTTAATTTCACAGTGTATAGGATTTGGGAAAATAACAATACCACTGTGATTCAAGATGATAACTTCAGCTTCATTATTTTTGTGAATCCGTACTTAATCAGGGATGGTTTTTCTAGTAATATTGCTTCATCAACACGTAGATCGCCATAAAATAGCACTGAAGAGGCCAAACTAACACATTTTAGTAAAAGCAGACAACAACTTGATCATCTGTCAAATGTAAATATTATGAGAGCTGACGATGGTAATGCTGATGCCGTTTGAGTCTCACTGGATTGGCAGCGGAAACTTGTTATTGAATGAACTGTATGGAGAAGGAATTTCCCGTTTACGAATAAGTTTACGGATATGTTATTACAAGTATAGATCAACATATATTATTTTTTTATCCCACACAAGCTTTTACATAGAAGTGTATAATGAATAGTACGCGCATGCGTATATACAATACTGTTAGTAAATAGGAATTTTGAAATTAACGGGTGATAAAATCTGAACTTCCTTTGAAGTGTGTAGAGATTGAGATGCAATTCTTGAGAGACAGAAAATTGGTTAGTCATTTTCATAGAGATGAAGTTCAAATATCTTTCATTGCCATAAAAGAAACCTTTATAAATATATACATACATACATATATATATATATATATATCCGCTGATTTCTAATCTATGGGTTTATGTCGTACACCTGCTGTTGCGTATGAGAAGAGCACAGTAGTTAATTGAGTCCATCATTAAGATCGTTCCACCTCCTTCCTTCAACAAGGAAAGGCAGGTAACTTTTCTCTGTTTAATGGCTATAACAAAAGAGGCCGTGTGGTCGATGCGCGTGAAAGGGATAAGGACGGGCAACTTTCTCTCCGGCATTGGTTTGACCCAAGACTACATTCATCATTTAAAACGAAAATTAAAGCTACATCCTGTTATATTCATTATATTTGTCCATTTTTAACCATTAAGAAACTTATTTGTTTCACTTTGTCATATCCATTCGGATCTTCCACCTTGTCGTCACGACTCCTTGTCGTCACGACTCCTTGTCGTCACGACTCCTTGTCTGTCCCTTATTGTTCCTCTATGTATAGCCTTTTGTGACAAATAAAGAATTAAATTTTCATAAAACATGTAAAGAAGTTTTCACTTAGTCACTCCAGGTAATTTTCCAAACTTCCTTTGCAAATGGAAGAATCCCTATGAAAAAAAAAAAACCCCCACAAAAGCAGAAAGAGGATGGTAATGACGTTAAACTTGTATAGTATATACTGAATTGTTTAAATTTGAATTTAAAATTCTGAAAACCACTACAGTATTGTTACGCATGAAAGAAAGAAATGGGTGTGCTGTGCTATTGAAAGTAAAAAGTATTTTGTACAATTCCATTTGCTCATAGAGGCACGGTCAGACTTGAAATTGAGTGGTGAATAAGATATTAATAGAGCTGGTAGAATTTACTGACTTGGCTTCAGGCCTTGTAGCTGTGATAAATAATATGTAGAATTTTAAAACTGGGTATAAACTCTTGCCTAAAATACCAGACTCCACTCGCGGATTCGCTTGATCTGTTTTTCACTTCATAAACAAAATGGCGATTAACGAGATGTTAAGTTGTTTTATAACGATTTGCAACTATTAAGGATCTTTTTAAAGGTGCTCTCGCTTAACATTTCGTGTCAGAAGTCACCACCTGCTTTCTGGCAACATACTTAGAGAAAGGTACTGAAAAGCCTATCTGCTATTCAATTTGGTGAGGCCTTTGCTCGTTGGATTTGATATGAATGTTGTAGTTAATAAAATTGTCGTGATTTCTTGTATCCACAAGAACAGCGAATGTTTTACATTGATAAAGAGGTCGATGCGTCCATTGCCAAGAAAGAAAGAACTGTCAGACGCAGTATCTATGTGTGAAATGTATTTTTACCACAATCAAGACATTATCATCATCATTAGCGGCGTTTGATTTTTCCTGTTGTTTATTAGATTCTGAATGAAAGTCTTACATATCTGATGCATTTCCTTACATATATTACGCAGACCTGAAACGGACGTACCAAATGACTTCAAAATATCATTTGGTTTGACTTCATTATTACAAATTATGCGACTCCATGCCAATACAAACTAGACAGTTCAGACTCCACTTATGCAGATAGATACCCTAACGACGAATTAGAGCAGTTTGTTTTTATATATATAGGGAGAATTCACAAAGAAAAAGCAAAAGGCGAAGACAGGTGGTGTAGACAACAAACAGATGTATTAGTTTAACGCTCGGGAAGTGAAAAAGTTTTTATCGTTTCGAGCCAACGCTCTTCCACAGAAAGGAACACAGAAATAAACAAAGAAAGAAATTAAAGAATGTGTAGTGGCTAGCGAACTATCATGGCGAATGCCAGACAGGAGGGTCACACAGGAGAGCTAGGAAGAAGGGGAGGTAATAAAGTTGTGGTGATCCCAAAACGAAGGTGCGCGTGCGTGTGTATAAGAGACAAATAAGTTGGTTCGGCCGCCGTCCGTGCAACATCTATACTCCTCCCTGTGCCTGTGAAATCTTGTATCCCTGCCGTAAGGCTTTACTTCCACACACACCAGCTTAATTTAATTCGTCCTTAGTCGAAAGACACCTGTTGTTATGTCCTGTTATTTGTATTTGTGTAACATTCTCCGTTTTTTTTCCGTCCTTGTTTTCATATACATTCGCTGGTTTCTTCCAAGGAATCTAATGCTCTTAGCTCAATTTTTCCTTGGGGATGGCCGGATTGGAGCAATCTCGAATATAACCAGCTGAAATTGCAAAGATAATCTGGAATTCGACTGAGGAAAGAAAACTCCGAATGACCCGTCCTTGTTTTCTTCGTATCGTCTATCTGGATGTTTTGTTGTCCCTTTTTTGTATCACCTAACTACCTAACACTCTGGATGTTTTGCGTTCTTGTTCTGGGTCTCTTCGGGTAGATAGATAAATAAAAATAATAAAAAGTCTGACTAGAGATTTTCTGATTCGGTTTTACGTACCGTTACATGTCCATCAACTTTGGGAATGAGTAAGAAACAGAAAAATTGAAACGCGAAACATTCAAATATGAACGTGAAAATTATAATTCTAGTTTAGAGAAAATGACATAATGAGCCATCGCTGTTGCCACTGTTAAAAGAAAGAAAAGAAAGTAGATAATATGTCATTTTCTCTAAACTAGAATGTATAATTTTCACGTTCATATTTGAATTTTTGCGTTTCAATTTTTATTTTATTTTTGTACTCGAAGAGACCTAGAACGGATCGAAACATGTGTCGTACTAAATAAAATTTTTTATTCCATCTATTTTATTAATACTCTCTCTCTCTCTCTCTCTCTCTCTCTCTCTCTCTCTCTCTCTCTCTCTCTCTCTCTATCTCTCTCTCTCTCTCTCTCTCTCTCTCTCTATATATATATATATATATATATATATATATATATATACATACATACACACACACACACACACACACACACACACACACACACACACATACTTATAAGAGGGATGACCACAAAGCGGACATCCAATATGATCTGACCACTAAGAAAGAAATGTTCTCAAGAAAATTCGGCAAAAACGCCGAACTGATATTAATCAAATTAATATCAATTTATTACCATTATTATTTAAATTTATATATATATATATATATATATATGGAGAGAGAGAGAGAGGCTGACATAGACACACGGTAAACACACACGGACAGGTAGAGATAGGAAGGAAGGAAGGAGAGAGAGAGGGTGGGGAAGGAATTCGTGGGGGTCACAGTTCTCAATTTTCGTAGCTCAGATTTCTTTTCCATTCAGTTGAGAAAAGTAAGTTTTCGTTGTTATTGTCGCTATTATTTCGTTCCAAATCCGTTTTGGACTGTCTTTATGATCAAAGGCGTTCCAACTGTGTAATCAAACCATTATTATTTCGTTTTGAGTCATTGTCTCGGATTACGTGAGCCAATGTTTTGTTTTTCCTTGTCATTTGTTTGTTGTTAAGACCGCCTTGACCTTACCCAGGCAAAATGTTATTCAGGACAAATACTAGCACTGTTTCTTCAGCTCTTTTTATTCATTTCAGTCATTGGATTGCGGCCATGCTGGAGTACTGCCTTAAGACTTTCTTTTTCTTTTTCAGTCGTTCGTATCAAATCCGGTGCAATTTTTTTTTTTTTTTTTGCGGCATGGTACATATTTTAACGATTTATATTTACTGCACTGTTAAGTTAAGGGATATATATACAACAGGCACGGGACATATACGCATGCGCGCGCGCGAAAACACACACACATACAGATGTATGCACACGCACACACAGACATATACACAGGCGAGTTTCCTTCTCGACTAATTTTACTCACGAGTCATTAGACCCACCCGAGGCGGCAGCAAAAGACACTTGCCAAGAGAGAGTCACTCGGTTGAGATGAAGACTTCCTACCACACAGACTAGCATGCACCTGTCTGTCTGTCTGTCTGTCTGTCTCCTTTGTTGCCTATATAGCTAAGCGCTTTATAGGTCCGAAACCAATGGTCACTCTAGAGAGTGACCATTGGTCATAACAATCACCCTTCTAAATGTAGAAGTGGCTCTGAGGTAAGAAGCTTGCTTCCGAATCACATGGTTCCGGGTTCAGTCCCACCACGTGGGACCTTGGGCAAATGTCTTCTACTATAGCCTCGGGCCGACCAAAGCCTTGTGAGTGGATTTGGTAGATGGAAACTGAAAGAAGCCCGTCGTATATATATTTTATAAAGCGGTGGTTTTACCACTTTTATAACGGGCTGAGATTATCTTCTTTATATGGTTATAATAAATTGTTAAATTCATCAGACTAGAGTCACTCAACAATCGACACGAAACCATGCCGCTCTTCTCAGTGATTTGGTCTCTCGCCCCCTTTCACTTTTTCTAACTGAACATGCTTATGTCGTATTCGACAATAAGCACCAACGCTGAACTGTGGTGTTCAACCATGCACACGTTGATCATGTGGAGTAATTTAAACTTATTTTGGAGTAAATTTGACTTATTTTGTCTTTAATAACTATGAACTACTTTCATGATATTATTTAGCATGCTGTATTGCATAAGACTCCCAACTATTACGTTTCGTTGTTTCATGAACGTTGTTGCATTAAATTATTTATTTCTACACATATAAATATAAACGATGCAGGTTAATAAAAACATATGAAAACTCAACTAAAAATTAATGTGGTCATTCTTGTCTTCACACGCTGCCTACCTAATACAGTGAGCAACCAAAGAAGAATTAATTAATAAAAAGCCTGTGTGTGTGTGTGTGTGTGTGTGTGTGGTGTATACACGCACAAACATACTTCAGCCATGTAATCACACTCGTGCTTTTCTTGAACTACTTTTTCCGTCCAGTTCTATATTTAAGAGATGAGGAATTATGTACATAATTTACATTTGACGGATATTTGTCCTCATCTTGTTTGTTGTTAACACAACGTTTCGGTTGATATACCCTCCAACCTTCATCAGGTGTCTTGGGGAAATTTCGAACCTGGGTTCTCATTCCTAAGGTATTTTCCGATGTTGTTGTTGTTGTTATTATTATTATTATTATTAAACACACATACACATCTACACATACATATACATACCTGACGACTTAATTTTTTTATTAACCACATAGGGTCGAAACACAGAGGGAACTACACAAGAACAGAAAAAAACACAAAAGTGGAGGAAAAATAAAATTGAACGAAAAGAATGGGCATGATAAATCAAAAGGTGGAATGACATCTACTCGAACCCCACACTCCAGTTAACGTCATTCATGCTGCTAAGGAATTTAGATGCTCCAATAATGTGCAATGGTACGCGGATGATTATCAAAAAATTGTGCTCCCGAGTTCTGTAGGCAACAAACTTGAATGAACCGGCCGCTGGCTAAGACATACTTATAACTCCCATGTCTCTTACCCACTCCGATACGACCTACAAGTTTAAACAGATGCAATTTCCCATCAAACTCTGCTTTCCCATGACAATCAACAAGGCGCAGCGACAATCAGTGCAAGCGGTTGGTTTGAATCTGACAGAGCAAGTATTCTCACACGCACAACTGTACGTTGGCTGTCTCCATGGTCTTTCTATTTGTGCACCCGAGGGAAGGACGAAGAATGTTGTCTACCAAGAGGCACTCCAATGATAACAACGGCAGCCCACGTACGTCCAGTCTTGCTTTGCTCTCCTTTCTAACTCACCATGACATTCTTTTTTGTTGTCCCTTTTTTGTATCACCTAACTACCTAACACTCTGGATGTTTTGCGTTCTTGTTCTGGGTCTCTTCGGGTAGATAGATAAATAAAAAGTCTGACTAGAGATTTTCTGATTCGGTTTTACGTACCGTTACATGTCCATCAACTTTGGGAATGAGTAAGAAACAGAAAAATTGAAACGCTAATGTTGGCGTAGCCTTGTTGATTGTCATGCACAAATAGAAAGACCATGGAGACAGCCAACGTACAGTTGTGCGTGTGAGAATACTTGCTCTGTCAGATTCAAACCAACCGCTTGCACTGATTGTCGCTGCGCCTTGTTGATTGTCATGGGAAAGCAGAGTTTGATGGGAAATTGCATCTGTTTAAACTTGTAGGTCGTATCGGAGTGGGTAAGAGACATGGGAGTTATAAGTATGTCTTAGCCAGCGGCCGGTTCATTCAAGTTTGTTGCCTACAGAACTCGGGGGCACAATTTTTTGATAATCATCCGCGTACCATCCGTGTGGTAAGAAGCTTGCTTCCCTGACAGGAGAGTTAGTTGTCTTTCAGCAGTTGAACGAGGTGAATATGAGTCTTTTGGCTCTGTTCAAGTAAGGATTACAAGGAACATTGAAGAACTCGCCGAGGTAGGTCGGTTTTGTCGCTCAACTGAGCAATAATTTGTATTTTAAAATTCTTTTTCAGCAGGTTGTTGTTCAGCTTGGCGACGTTTTCACTTGCCTTGGCGGGTTTCTTGTGGTTGTTCGATAAGAACAAACTGTGTGTTAGCTGTTTCTAATGGGCGTATCCGCTCCACAGCAGTAAAAATTTATTGCTTCGCCCTTTTTTGGCCGAAAAGACTTTGCGTTCGCATTGCGAACGATTTTGTGTGCTTACTGTCTGTGGTAGGCGTATCCGCCCCTCCTCAACAGTAAAATTTATTGTTTGGCATTTTTTGCCGAAGAACTTTGTGCTCATATTTGTGAGCGAATTGTGTGCTTGCTGTCTGCGGTTTCATTTCACCACAGCAGTGAAGAAATTTTCCGAGGAAGCTTTGGAGTACCTTGTTTTGGAGTACCTCTGGAAGAACCCGGATTGCCTGTGTTCCCGTGTTTGAACTGTCTTTTTTTTCTGTCTTCATCTATCTGTTATTTGGAACTGTGTGTATTTTTGTTTTGTTTTTTTTCTTCTTTTTACGTTATTGTTTTCATTCTTCTTATTGAACTTTTTGTGAACTGTTATAAACATGGAGAAAAAAAGTAACAATAATGACGCTACCGTCTTGGAGTGGGAGGTTGCCTCACCCAGGCGGTGGTCGGAAGAAATGGAAAAGAGGACAGTGGTCTTGCGGACCTATTGTAGGTCACGCAATGCCATTGCCCTCTTCAATAGAGAAAAAATAGAGCAGGAACTTGCAGGCTGTTTGCAAAGTAGAAGGTACTTCATAACTAGGGGAGTCAAATATGCAACGGTGTGGTTGCTGTTTGACTCCCCCTGAAGAGGCTGCTATTGTGGCCAGCCAGCCCCTGAAGGGGGAGGAAATTTTGTTCCTCACCTCTTACTGCGGGAAAAAGTTGTTAGAGCCTGGATATATGGACTGCCCCCCGGTACCAAGGCCGGATGGATTGCTGATGCCATCCGGCAGGGCTTGGGGGATAATGGGCCCAGGCTCTCAAGTGTAAACTTGACTGCTGCGGTGAACTGGGAGGGGGTTAAAGCCAATTTAACCCTGTGGACCCCAGTAGCCGCAGCAGAAATGATTTTCCCTGATTTCCTGAAAGTGTCTGGCTTTAGGTGCCCGGTGATGCTGGAGGGACGCCTTCATAAATGCCACCTATGTCTGAGGCCTGGCCACATAAGGAAAAACTGCCCTCGGGGCCGAGATAAGGCTCCGGAGCAGGGAAAGAATAATGCAACCGTTTCTCCCCTACCGGAGGGGGAGACGAAGAAAGTCGTGGAGGTGGAAGCCGTCACGAAACGAAAAAGAAAGGCGAGCAGCAACAGTTGCTCACCAGTAAAGGCTGCAGGAGAAGAGGAGGGTCAGTCGGGTGTGCCGATGGAGGCCCCAGCTCTCGCAGAAGAAAGGAAGAAAAAAGAAAAAATACGGGAGACGGTCGGTGAGAAGTACTGTGCCGCCGACCGAACCCGCGACCCCTCCGGTGGGAATTGTGCTACCGGAGAAAGAGAAGCTGCCGGCGGGAACGGTGCCGCTGTCAGAAGACTCTTCTTCCGAGGAAGAGGAACTTATCCTCCTGTACATCAGGGGGAAGGAAGTTGAAAGGCTCCTGGATCGTGCATGCGGACGGGAGAGATCCTTTTCTGCATGCACATCAGCAGCAAGATGGCCCGCGCAGGTGGCCGCTGAGGTAGTTACCCGTACCACCATTAACATGGTCAAGGCCACCTGCAATCAATTGAGTTATTTTCACTTTACTAACGAAGTGGATTACAACATGGATTCTTGCCTGATGGCAGCATTAGGTATGATGATGAAGAACTATTGATTGTAAATTGATTATTGGTTGTAAATTAATTGTAACCATAGTGAACAAAGGTTTTCGAGGGGTTACCGATCGGTGGGCGTCGGTGCCCCTCTCATTTTTCATATATGTCATCCTCATTTTGTCATTAATGTTTCTGTCCAGCCCTAGCTTCTGCTAATCTGTATAATGCCTAAATGGCAAATTTCATGAAATAAAGAAGCTTGTTTCTCAGCCACATGATTCCGGGTTCAGTCCTATTGCGTGGCACCTTGGGCAAGTGTCTTCTACTATAGCCTCGGGCCGACCAAAACCTTGTGAATGAATTTTGTAGGCGAGAACTGAAAGAAGCCCCTCGGCTATATATATATATATATATATATATATATATATATATATATATATATATATATGTGTGTGTGTGTGTTTGTCTCCCTACCGCCGCTTGAATAAGACATCGATAGAATAAGTGCCATTCTTAAAAAAAATATATATTCTTCATGGCGGTGCTCCAGCATGGTCGCAGTCTACTGACCGAAGCAAGTAAAAACAAATGTATGTATATATATATATATATATAAGTATATATATAATTTCCAAGCTTCAAGAGAATCAGGTACTTAAATAGTAAAGCACCAAGGTCAGGCCAGTGATAGCGTTATCGCGTACAAACAATATTTAAGGATAAATCCGTTCTTACTACAGTAAACACGAATTTGTACTCCAGTTATGCATGCATTCACAAATAACTGACTGAATACACAAGTCATCAAGGTCACACAAGGGAACATTCACTGTACCTATTGCACCGACGTCTATAGACCCCAGATCCAAACGAATTGCAGGTTCTGAGTTAGATGAAGGATATACAAATAATAACATATATATATATATATATATATATGTATTATATTTTGTATATATAGGTACAGATATGGCAGTGTGGTTGAGAAGTCTGCTTCTCAACCACATGGTTCTGGGTTCAGTTCCACTGCATGGCACTTTGAGTAGGTATCTTCTACCACTGCTCTGAGCCCACCAAAGCCTTGTAAGTGGATTTGGTTGACAGAAACTGAAATAAGCTCGATGTGTGTGTGTGTGTGTGTGTGTGTGTGTGTGTTTGCGCCTCTCGTCCACGCTTGACAATCAGTGTTGGTTTGTTTACGTCCCCGTAACTTAACGGTTCGGCAAGAGTGCTTTAAAATAGACGGTACTCCAACATGACCGCAGTCTAATGAGTGGAATAAGCAATATATATATATATATATATATATATATATATATATATATATATATATATATATATATATATATATATATATATATATATATATATATATATATATATATAGAGAGAGAGAGAGAGAGGGGAGGGTGGCGAGTTTGCAGAATTGTTCGCATGTCAGGCAAAATGCTTAGCGGGATTTCGTCCGTGTTCTGAGTTCAAATTTCGCCAAGGTTGGCTTTGCCTCGGGTTCGATAAAAACAAGTACAGTCGACTTACCAACTTCCACGAAATTACTGACATTTTGCCAATACACACACACACACACACACACACACACACACACACACACACACACACACACACACACACGGTGTGTGGCTATGTTTTTCCCCGAATTGTTTCTTACTTTTACCTAATATTCACCGTTTGACATGCCTGCTCTAAATTTCTATGAGCAGTTAGTGATCTGTTACAACTTGTTTCACCTTTTAACTGCCATTTCTTCCTGGTCTCCCCTGCCTTTCACCTTTCATATCACATACAAAACAATACAATAGCCTCTGAAGACAACTTTCTTGTCACAACATGTTTACTATGTACCGTTGCCAATAAATAAACCTCCGCCATCACCGTCGCAGTTATAATCATCATCATTGTCATTATTGTCATCATCAAAAGCCATCATCATGATTATTGGCACTATTCCAGCTGTTATTTTGGATACTAAAGAAGTTCAACTGTTAAAGCTATTTCCGATGTGGTTTTAATGAAATTTAATAAAAGTGACACTCATAAATAAATTGAAACACAATGTAAAAAGCATTAGATTGACTGTTCGATAGATAGAGAGGTAGTTTAAAGCGATAGATTTGTTAGTCGGGTAGCCTGGAACAGTATACAAACAAACAAAAGAATATACTGTTGAGATAGTGAAAAGTGAGTTTGCTTAGGTAAAATCTTAGTCCCATTCAGCTATATTGAAGTTCCTTCAATAGGGCAACATGTTAGTTCGTTTCCATTTTTTCTGCGAGAAATATTTTTGTTCTTGTTCCACGACCAGAGGACTGCATTTACGAGTCAGTCAAAGAGGTTAAGAGATCGAAACCTTTCGTTAGTTCAATCAATTTTAAGCACAATGTTTGATAGAACAAAACTAAAACGTTCCATTACAAACGATAGGAAAAATGCCACGGACACTAAACCTATATCTCGCTTTGCTACATTGACACCGGGAGAAAATATAAAAGAAAAGCAGGTAAGTGCAAGTTTTCTTTGAGATCATTATATGAATGGGAAAAATAGAACCATCACAAGTTCGATTTGAAAGCGAAGTGTCAGTACATTGACAATTTCTAAGTAGTGTTCTCCTATTGTGTTCATACCTGTTAACAGGGCCGTCATTATGGATTTCTTTTCACGCAATGTTATACGAATTTTTGCAGTAGATTTTGCTAGAATTTAATATCTTTGAAATGTAATACAACTTAATATCTGTAGGAGTTGAACTTAGAACTGTCGAATTAGAATATACTATATTAACCAATATTGCTTTCTACAACATTACATTTGTAAAAACAATAACCCTTTACATCTTCTTCTTCTTGTGGACCATAGAGCGCCAACAAGAGATCTCCATCTGTTTCGATCTTTGGAAATGGATAGATTGCAATTGTCTCGGGGTGTAGCCACTTACCAATGCTGCAATTTCTGTGGACCTTCTATGTTGTTTTGGTCTGCCATGCTTCCGTCTTCCTTCAGGTGTCCATTGGAGGCTTGCTTTGTTATGTTGGAAACAAGTTTCCGTAGGATATGTCCCAGCCGACTCCATTCTTGATCTGGGTTTTGATAGGTCGCTGGTTCACTTGTCCCCACAAGGCTTTATTTGTGAGTCTGCCTTGCCCAAATGAGCTGGTCGATGGAGAACTCTATGACTCGCCATGCTTTCACACGCATACAGCAGAACCGTCTTCACGTTCGTGTTAAAGTTAATTTTGATTATTATTTGTATCTAAAATGGTTTCTTGCAAAGACACAAGATCTCAAATTTGAGGGAAAAGAATAGTTAATTAAATCGACAACAGTATTTATCTGATATTTTATTTTATCGACTTCAGAAAGAAAAAAAGTTAAGTGGCTTCGGTGACATTTGAACACAGAACATAACCGACCATAACAAAACATCGCAAAACAGTTCGTTTAATGTTCTAATGATTCGGTCGATACACTGTCCTTATTTAAATCTAAAATGGCGACAGATACCGATGGTGAGTCAAAATCTCTCCGTTAGTCAAAATCTGCGGCCGTGTTTCGATTTCCAGTTGAATTAATATTAATTCCATTTTCATCTTTGAAAAGGTATGAACATCAAACGCTTTGGTATTCAAACCAAATGCTAGGATACACGTACAGTGCTGAAAATCGAGAGAAACAAATATTTTTCAATAACACATTTTGCTTTGTTTCCTATTAATGGCTGAAACTTCGGGAAAACCATCAAAGTTTGATAATGCAACTGATATCTAGTATTACATCAGATCTTCTTTAAGAAGTTATGACTGCCCAGTATCTAACCTTTATATATATATATATATATATATATATATATATATATATATATATACACACACACATACATACATACATATATGTGTGTGTGTGTTGTAAACAAACTTATAAACGCTGTGTGTGTTGGTATTCTACAGAAAATAAAGGAATTTGCGAACGCAGGAAGGCTCTGAAGACAGGTTAGAGAATCGGATAAATATCCTTTAGAAGACGGAAAGAAATGACCACGAAGCAAACAAGCCTCTGGTCACTTTTTCCGTCTTCTAAAGGCTATTTACAAGATTCTCTAATCTGTCTTCACAGCCTTCCTGTGTCTGTGAATTCCTCTATTTTCTGTAGTATATAAATATTTAATAGGAAGACAAAAGAAAGGATGATATGGTCTTGCTTCAATGTTTCATAAGATTTTATTTTGACGTAATATTGTGCATGCAGTTATGTATGACATGTAACAACCATAAGATTACATCATTATATAATAACCTCCAAATTGTCAAGCAACCGTACACCTGTTGTGATATTTGATATGTTGTTAGACTGGCAAGTTCAACAATAATATATCTATACACATACACGCAAACATGCTATACTCGTACGGGATCTTTTTTAAAACGGGGGCCACATTTTTCATTAACGAAACACTTTGAAACTTGGAACACTGGTAGAATGTGTCATATAAAACATCTTTTTCTCTTAGTCTTCTTAAAAAAAAAAGAAATCCATAAATTATTCCATGTTAAAGTTGTCGTATTTCTGTAATTTCAACCAATCACTGACGTCCATTCAGCCGATATACATTAAGCGCCGACTACATAAACAAACGATTCTGAAACAATTAACCCTAACCCTAACTCTAACCCTAACGTTAGGGTTAGGGTTAGAGTTAGGGTTAGGGTTAAAGCAAATTTAAAATGAAAAAAGCAAATAAAACGAAGAATCGTTTGTTTATGTAGTCGGCACTTAATGTATATCGGCTGAATGGACGTCAGTGATTGGTTGAAATTATCGAAATAAGACAATTTTTTACATGAAATAAATTCGAATACAAAAATATTTTTCTGTTCTATAACACAAAATAGATAAGTATACGAAGTTTGAAAGTCTTTCGGTACCAAAAACACTACGTAAAACATTAATGAAAAATGTGGCCCCCGTTTTAAAAAAGATCCCGAGTTCTTCACGAAGTATGATTTTCCCCGTGAAATTAGAGCGAATCAAATCGTAGTTTTGTAAACAACTAACTTTATTATTATTACAAGGGTGTGCTGAAAAGTTCCTAGCTTTGGGGAAAAGAGAATACAAGAGGATCAGTTATTTATGAATTTATTCTACAAATTTCCCTCTCAGATTCACAGTTA
This sequence comes from Octopus bimaculoides, assembly GCF_046866305.1. Taxonomy (NCBI): domain Eukaryota; kingdom Metazoa; phylum Mollusca; class Cephalopoda; order Octopoda; family Octopodidae; genus Octopus; species Octopus bimaculoides. The sequence goes on from NC_142947.1 coordinate 14,036,588, forward strand.
TTGTAGCGATCCTTCAGATTTTCTAGGCCACGTGAAAGAACTCGGAATGTTGGGCCTCCAACCAGGCCTTTTGCGACACTCTTAAGCAACCTTTCAGGCTCCAACCTTGTACATTTCATTATTACAATGTTCACTTAAAGAATAAGTTAATAATGATAACTTATCACCTATCTGTCTATCCTCCCACTCCGTCTCCCCTCCCCCACGCTCACATACACATTTGTGTATTCATTACTTAGTTTCATATTTCGATGACATACACCAGACGACAACGTTAGCTGTTAGAAACTGTTGTTTTCTCACGCTTAGTATTTGTACGTACGATAGTGTAACATTTTATAAACTTCCGCTACATCTTGATTTCAGGACAATGATTTACTTCTATGCATATAAAACGTAATACACATTTATTAGGGAACGAACTGGTTGAACCATCTGAGTGTTTATTAAAATACTTTAGCACGCCAAACTACTTAAAGGCGTTACGTTCAAACTCTACGGAGTTGACTCAACTTTTCAGGCGATAAAATAACTACAAGACAGACTCACTCACTCACTCACTCACTCTTTTTATTAAAGCGGCAAAATTATCAGAGAATTAGTTTCACATTCTCTTTCGTCGGACAGTTGCGATGAAAACCGAATTAAAATTTTAATTCAGTTTTCACCACAGCTGTGCGACAAACGGGACCGTGAAACTCTGAGTAACAGTTTTGCGATAATTTTGAAGCTTTAATAAAAGCATATTACACTATTTTTGTACTTTTCACACACACACACGCACACAGGTGGACACATAAAGGCAAAACAAGGTGGAAAAAATTGTACTCCAATATCAAATGTAAAGGTTTCCTTCAGGTCCTCCTTAATGAGCTTTACCTTTCTTACTATTATTGTTTGTTTACTCTCAATCAGCTGGCCGTAAACAATATAGTCGCATAATCGGTTTCCTTCCCTTCTTTCAAAGCACCTGTCACACCCGCTGATGCCGGTGCTAGGGTATGATTGCTTCGAAACTTGTAGGTTTTGTCTCTCTAAGGATTCTAATGTTAGTTCTGATGTCCTTCCAACTTTTGTTGGCACTCCGTCGCTTACGACGCCGAGGGTTCCAGTTGATCCGATCAACGGAACAGCCTGCTCGTGAAATTAACGTGCAAGTGGCTGAGCACTCCACAGACACGTGTACCCTTAACGTAGTTCTCAGGGATATTCAGCGTGACACAGTGTGTGACAAGGCTGACCCTTTGAATTACAGGCACAACAGAAACAGGAAGTAAGAGTGAGAGAAAGTTGTGGCGAAAGAGTACAGCAGGGTTCGCCACCATCTCCTGCCAGAGCCTCGTGGAGCTTTAGGTGTTTTCGCTCAATAAACACTCACAACGCCCGGTCTGGGAATCGAAACCGTGAGTCCGCTGCCCTAACCATTGGGCCATTGCGCCTCCACTATGTCCATCCAACTCGACCTGAGTATACTACCAACAAAGCTACGCTGGTTAAAGTGCTTCAGTTAGATCAGATAGCAACTGTAGCTGCACAAGTTTCTGATCTGTTCTAGAGATCGAGGTCAACAAATTATATAACACCGAAAGAGGATCATTGATGCATTTCATTGCATTAAAAAGGTTTCTGATAGTACCTTTTAGCACGCGAATTGTTATTAGTATCAGAGCTTATGTTCATTTTGAAGTAGAGGGACCTAGAATGGAAACCTCACATTTTTCAGTTACCAATATAAGACCACACAGGACTCAGGCAATGTGTCCTAGTTATGAACTAATGGACTAGCAGAAATATCAGGCCATACAGCGGGATATTCTACGAGTTTCTAGACGTTCCCGCGCCTTACCCTGTTATAAAAGCAAAATCCCGCCAAGATCAACCTGAGAGCGCGCTTTCGAAGCATAAGCTGCTAGCAATTGCAACGTCAAGGCTTTCTTCACGGAAGTTTAGTCCGGAGTAAAAAAAAAAAAAAAATTTATTATGGCGAACAAACCTGAAGCGACACTAATAATTTTTGTTTGTTTGTCTGTAATTTAGTTACAGTTAAGATCCATTCTAGCTTTCTACAATACACTAATGGCGACTACTGGATCGTATTCGTGTATAAATGTAAATATAATAATAAGCCTAAATAACAATAAAATGTATTTCAACAACGCACACGTTTAATTTGTTACAAGACAACACGCAGCTGACTTACAATGACCTATAAAACAAGATTGCAGGTGATGTGTGTGTGTGTATGGTTTATGGGTCATTATTGGTTAGTATAACCGTTGTGTGTGTGTATATATATATCACACACACACACACACACACACACACACACACACACACACACACACACACACACACACACACACACACACACACACACACACACACACACACACACACATATATATCTGTGTGTGTCTTTGTCCCCCATCACTGTTAGACAATCGGTGTCAGTGTGTTTATGTCCCCGTAACATTGCTGCTCAGCAAAAGAGATCGATAGAATAAGTTCCAGATTTGGAAAAAAGGGACTAGGGTCTATTCGTTCGGCTCGAAATCCTTAAAGGCAGTACCTCAGCATAACTGCAGTCTAATGTCTGTGTTTGTCCCCGCCACCATCACAACTTGACAACCGGTGTTGGTGTGTTTACGTCTCCATAATGTAGCGGTTCGGTAAAAGTGACCGATAGGATAAGTACTAGGTTAAAATAAATAAGTCCTAGGATCGAGTTGTTCGACTAAAATCCTTCAAGGCGATACTCCAGCATGGCCGCAGTCAACTGACTGAAACAAGTAAAAGAATAAAAGAATCCTGGAATATAACAAATGTTTCAACACTCGATTTCGCATCAAGAATCTTGCAAAACAAAGGAGAGCTCTTAAATTTTATTAAACTTGAACAAGATTTTTCAAGCAATGAACAATTTTCATCAAAACAATGATATTATTTGTCGATTTGGAACTTATTGCAAAGCTGTATGATAAACAGCAGTACCATCACCATCGCCACCACATTCGCCATACACACATCATTCAGACTTCTGACGCCACCACCATCAATACCTTCGACTTCGCCGCCTTCTCTTCCACCACCGTCATCATTGTCTTTCATATCGCTTACTCTCTGCGTCATCCCTGACAGCCTCGGCTACCACCACCACCACCACCACAAAAACAACAGACGAAGACAGGTGGTGTAGAAAACAAACAGATGTATTAGTATAACGCTCGGGAATTGAAAAAGGTACCGATATAGAATTAGTACCAAGTTTTAAGCATTAAGTATTGTGGGTCGATTTGTTCGACTAAACCTTTCAAGGCAGTGCCCCAGAACGGCCGCGCTCGAATAACTGAAACAAAAAAAAACATAAATAAAAGACACACACACTATGTATGTATATACACACACACACACACACACACACACACTCACTCACTCACTCACTCACTCACTTTTGTAGCTAGGATAGGTTTAGGAGTCTTGGAAGATCCCCAACTTCATCTTCATGCAAATGTAATTATCAAGTGTTTAATTTCAGTCATGTGTTTCTCGCAAATTAGGCGGCTGACGGATCTATTTCAACTAATTGATACTTCTGTTATTCGAGACAAGATCCTGATTACACCCATGGCATATATCATTATATACATCACGATATACATGCAAAAGTACACACGTACATTTATACTTACATATGCACACACACACATGCTCCAGCAAGGCCGAAGGTTTTGTGCTTCAGCACGTAAAAGAATGCATGCATAGATGTTCTTTTATTCTTATACTCGTTTTCAGTCATTTGACTGCGGCCATGCTGGAACACCACATTAATGGGTTTTCGTCGAAAGAAATCGAGTCCATTAATGTATGTATGTATGTATTTTGTTTCGAATTTGTGTGAATGTATATAGAATAATTTATCTGTTGAGTAAAGTTTAAAACATGATCTGGTTTTCAAGTTTTTTTTTTAAGGTATTTTAGCATTAAAAAATATATATTTTGTAATGCCCATTAAGTTATTTAAGCACTTTCATACATAGTGTAATTATCAGATTTCAAATGTGTTTAAATGACAGTTGAGTTTTTGACATCTTTAGTACCCCTTAGAACGCGCCAACAAGCTGAATTTTTAGAATACCTTTTTGACCAATCTGCAAGCATTTTAAACATCACGGTTTGCCAGCTGTACCGATATTCTGTAACTTGTTTATATTTATATGCTAAAGATATTTCTTAATCCACATCATTAACTAGTTATATTGTTGCTGTTATTTCCGTTCAGAATGGGTTTGAACATTTTAATAAACCGATTTTCTTTTATCTTTCTACCAACCTCACATGTGTCATGTAGTTTGTGGAAAGGAAAAATTAAAAACAATTTCCGACCACATGTCTCTACATGTTCGCTCAATGGAATTTGGTGAACATTGGTGTTCCGGATTTGTTGTCTGTGGACTCTTGAGCATTCCGATAATGCATTCCCCCTTCTCGCCTGTATATAATTCCTCGCAATTCGGGCATTTAATGCAATAGATCAAATTTCTGCCTTTGCAGTTCATATCTGCATTTGTGAAAATCTGTCCATTTTTTTTGTTCTAATGAATCTACCCGTGTGTATGTATTGACACGTTCCACATCTGTTATCCTTACACTTGGATACCGTGAATGTTTTATCCTGTTTGTTCATGTTGAATTTTGCCTTTATTAATAGTTTCTTTAGGTTTTGTGGTTGCCTTTTGCTCATGATAAGTGTTTCATTAGCTATTATGTTTTTAACTTTTCACTTTGTTTTACGATTGGCAAATTTATTTTGATGATGTTAAAACTGTTTTGGTGATGCGAATTGTGTGTTACTAGAAATAGTATTGTGTTCCTTTGATGGGTGAACACAATCAAGTGCAAATAAGATATATATGTATATATATATATGTATATATATATGTATATATATATATATATATATATATATATATATATATATAAGGCAAACAAGAAAATGGGGAGGATAATCAATCGACAAACATCAGCCTGTAGACATTCATTTAGATCTATTTATTAACTGATTACAATCATATGTATAAGTAATCAAAATAAACAAACGAAATAAGCAAATAAACAAGTAAATAAATAGATAAATAAATGAATAAGAATAAATGAGTGAAAAAATACTCTGACTCCTGTCGCCAAATTTCACGCCTAATGCGTTTAATAGAAAGAATTGTTAGGGCTGCAGAGGCAGCGAAATTGCAGAATCGTTAGCTAACCGGACGAAAATACTTATCGGCATTTCGTTCGTTTTTGCGTTCTGAGTTCAAATTCCTTTCATTCTTTTGGGGTCGATGAACTAAGTACTAAATGCGCACTGGGGTCTGTATAATCGACTGGTCCTCCCTCCACCATATTTCAGGCATTTGCGAAAGAAAATATTATTATTATTATTATTATTATTATTATTATTAAGGTGGCGAGCTGGCAGAATCGTTAGCACGCCGGGCGAAATGCTTAGTGGCATTTCGTCCGTCTTTACGTTCTGAGTTCAATTCCGCCGCGGTCGACTTTCTCTTTCATCCTTTCGGGGTCGATAAATTAAGTATCAGTTGCGTACTGGGGTCGATCTAATCGACTGGCCCCATCCCCCAAAATTTTGGGCCTTGTGCCTAGAGTAGAAAAGATTATTATTGCTATTTAAGGCGGTGAACTGGCAGTCATTTGCAGGCCGGGTTTAATGCTTTACAGCATTTTTTCTGTCTTTACGTTCTGAATTCAAATCCCGCCAACGTCGATTTTTGCCTTTTCATCCTTTCGGGGTTAATAAAGTCAGTAAAGTTAAGTACTAGTCAAGTACTGGAGTCGATGTAATCGATTTGTCCCCTTCCCTCAAAAACTGCTAGCTGTATGCTAAAATTTGGATCGATTACCGACAGAAGTGATATGAAATTGTTCCAAATGCAAGTTGAAATCACAATGGTTGTCGAATGATTTACTCTTGCTGAATTGCGCTCGTCACAGTATTAAAACGTATATAAATCACTGTCTAATGGATTTTTCTTCTTTTTTTTTTTTTTCAAAATGTGGAGGGGAAAACTAGATAACTATCAAATTATCATTCGATGTAGATCCTATAGGGTGCCATTAATAATATATTTGAGGGTAATAAACGCTGCTGAATTATTGTACAACCTTTAATTTTAGATTAAAGGTGAAAAATCGTGCAAATGGAGTACAAAAGTGATATATATATGTATGTGTGTGTATGCAAACATATATATATGTGTGTATACATATATATACTAATACATACGCAATCATATATATATATATATATGCATGCATATATACATACATACATATGTATAAACACACACACACACACACACACACACACACACACACACACACACACACACACACACACACACACACACACACACACACACACACATAGGTATATGCTCTTATAAGACTTGCTTGACTGGTACTTTCTTTAACTATGGCCGTCTTTATTCACCACTGGATACGAAATTAAGGGGAACCAGATGAAAAGAAACAAAGATAACACAGATAATCAGCAATTATGTATACACATTAAGTGAAGGAAAAGAAAAGAAAAAAAATTAATGATAAAAAAAAAGAAAGGCTTTTGTAATTTGAAAGTAAATGAGAATCTGTCTCGCACGGAAAATTTTTTGAAGCATTGAATAAAAATCTGCCGAGAAAAGCATTTGTGCTGCTTCATTTTATCATTTCTTTTCTTACGACTGCTACAAAACTGAAGGGAAAACGAATCAGACGACCAAATGGTCAATTGTAAACTATGTGAATAATTCAAAATGGCGAAAATGTGATAAATATTGCAGAGGGCCTTCATTTCCATGACCTCACTGATTTGCTTCATAGCATTAGTATTATGTAAAATGAAAAAAAAGGGAGAAATAAAATGAAACCTATTCGCAAACTGCAAATCGTTTCCAAAACACCGTTCATAGTTTTGCAGGTAAGAGTTTTTTAAAATTTAAAACTTGAATGTATTGTGTGTGTGTGTGTCTGTGTGTTTTCCTTTTTCTCCGCCATCTTTGCGTCTATCCTTTTAGTTGTTTCAGTGTTTGGACGGCTGCCATGATGAGGCACCGGCTTGAAGGGTTTTTGAAAAACGCCTGGTACTTATTCTATCGGTCATTTATGACGTACCGCTAGATTATGGGGACGTAAGCAAAGCAACTTCGTTTGTCAAGCGGTAACGGAGAACAGATACATATACAGAACGCGCGCGCGCACACACACACACACACACACACACACACACACACACACACACACACACACACACACACACACACACACACACACACACACACACACACACACACACACACACGTTCAATGGGCTTCTTTCAGTTTCCGTCTTCCAAATCCACTCACAATGCTTTAGTCGGCCCGGGTCTGTAGTAGAAGTCACTTACCCAATGTGGGACTGAACCCAGGACCATACGGTTGGGAAGCAAGCTTCATACTACACAGTCACGCCTGCGCCTATATACTTACTTACACATGTAAGTGTGTGTGTGTGTATAACGGCGCATGACTCAGTGGTTAGACTGTTGGGCTCACGATCATGAGGTAGTGTATTCGATTCTCAGACCGGGTTGTGTGTTGTGTTCTTGAGCAAGACACTTTATTTCATGTTGCTCCAGTTCACTCAGCTGTAGAAATGGGTTGCGTCGTCACTGGTGCCAAGCTGTAATCGGCCTTTGCCTTTCCCTTGGATATCATCGGTGGTGTGGAGAGGAGAGGCTCGTATGGAAGACAGCTGTCTTCCATAAACTACTTTGCCCTGACTGGTGCCTCGGAGGGGAACTTTCTAGGTGCAATCTTATGATCATTCACGACCGAAGGTGCATATTTACTTCTGCACAAGTCACAGTTTTATTTTTAATAATTATCAAAAAATCTGGGGTGCGACTTAAACACGAGTAAATACAGTACACACTCATATACACACACATATATATATATATATGGGTTTGTGTGTGTGTGTATCTGCGTGTATGTGTGTATTTATATATATTATACATTATATATATTATATATACATTCACATACTCGCATGCATGTATACGTACTTGCATATAAACACACACACACACACATACACACATACATGCACGCACACACCTTCATACACGCATTCATTAAAAAGTACCTATCTAGTATATGTTGGTCGCAAATTTTCTTTGATGTCCTTACAGACGACTCTGTAATCAAATAAGTATGACGTTGAGTTTCTTTTATGCTGTGACATTCTTTGTTCTTGAAAATTGACCGAAATTATAACAGCCATTATTTTATTTTATCCGATGTTTTGAGTGTCTTAAAATCATTATTAATGAGTGATGAGGTGAGCTAGCAGAATCTTTAGCATGCCAGACAAAAATGCTTAGTCGTATTTCGTCTGTCTTTCCTTTGAGTTCAAATTCCGCAAAGGTCGGTTTTTGCCTTTTATCCTTTTTCGGGGCCCGATGAAATAAGTACTAGTTAAGCACTGAGGTCGACGTAATCTACCGGGCCCCCTCTCCCAAAATTTCTGTCCTTGGGCCAATAGTAGTTAGTTATTAAAGGTGGTGGTGGAAACCTTTCCATAATACAGGGTAATTCAAGATGAATGCTACAAAATGAAATCGTACCTGCGAATGCTGTAATGAATAGATTGCAGAAATACAGATACAGTGTGACGATATTCGCCGTGTGACAAAAGGTGCCCATATTGAACATCTGTGGCTGACAGTAAAAACTTGAAGAAGTTAATCTTTCATGTTACATCTATATATTTTTGTAACATATTCATTGCAACACTCACATGTATGTTTTCTTCTTTTACCATTCATCTTGAATTATCCTGTATAAAGTAATCTAAAGATTGTAACAGAAAGTTGGAAATGTTGATGGATGAGCACTACTGTCTCTGGCATATGCTGCAAGTACCAATGAAGTCAATTAAGTGCAATTATTTCTTTGAGTGAACGAATTAATTGCAAGAGCGTATAATTTCTTAGATGATAGCATATTGCGACCACAAAGATAATTTCGATTGGATGTTTTGTGAAGAAGAAATATACCCAGGTCACCCTTTGGAATCAGACAACAGCCGAATTGTAGAATAATCTTTGCAGGAGAGAGAGAGAGAGAGAGAGAGGGAGAGGGAGAGAGAGGGAGAGGGAGGGAGAGAGAGAGAGAGAGTTGGAGACATTTTGATATCTTTTGACATACTTTTTAAGTGTTTATCTCTTTCGTATTCCGTACGAAACTTTATCAACTTCAGCCGTTTTGCTTCCATGCTTAAGTTGTGAATTGAGTTGATATTAAGTCTTAGTCACTAAACCTACTGAGTCATAGATTAAAAAAAACAAACAGAATTATAAAAATATAGAAGAAGAAAATAATTACCTTCCAAGATTTAAAAATTTACATAGTGAATCATATTGATGTTTGAAATTATTAAAAACATAAAAAGTCACCGAAACAATTTTCATCTTAAAGTTTAAGAGCACAAATGCTAAAGTCAGAGAGATTTGCCCATATATGGAGGTTGCTCATAATCTATTGTAGCTATTTTAAGTATATATTTAATGAGAGGTAGATAGGCACAGGCGTGGCTGTGTGGTAAGAAGGTTCAGTCCCACTGTGTGACACCTTGGGCAAGTGTCTTCTACTATAGCCTCGGGCTGACCAAAGCCTTGTTAGTAAATTTGGTAGACGGAAACTGAAAGAAGCCTGTCGTGTATATATATATATATATATATATAAACATACGATCAAAGGGGTCCATTGGTAAAAATAGTTGAGAATCACTGGGCTTGATCATTATTAAATTCTATTTATTGAAGTTGCAGAGAAGGTCATGAAGTGATTTTTGGAGAGGGCAGACTGTTGGTTTACTGCTACTGGGAGGCAAGCAGGGATTTGATCAACTTTGGTTGGGTCAACTGGACGACGGATTCTGACGTTGAAGGACTCGAAACCTCATGATGATGCATCCTAGGGTATCTGTGAGATGTATCATCGAACTGGCTACTTCATTTTTTAAATGTGAAAAATGTATGTCTTTTGCAAATCTTCTCTTATACAATTAGGCTTTGTGGTCAACTTTTGTGGTTCAATAAAACTTATCTTTTTTTTATCGTAATATATGTGCTACCACGTGAGAAAATATGCGCTCCCGTAATTATCTGTTTATCATTTATTCTTGGCTACTGGGGTACAAGCAGGGAATTGATCAACCCTGGTTGGACCAATTGGACAACGGGGGCTGATGTTGAAGGACTCGAAACTCCATGGTGATGCATCATAGATTATCTGTGAGGCGTATCTTCGAACTGGCTAGTTTATTATTAAAATATCAAAAATGTGTCTTTTGCAAGTCTTCTATGCAATTAGGTTTTGTGGTCAACTTTTGTGGTTCAAAAAGAGTGACCCGTGGTATCTTCAGTTTTCTCAAACTACTCCCAATCAAAATTATCTTTTTAATCGTAATATATGTGCTATCAGGTGAGAAAATATGCGCTCTCGTAATTGACCGTTCATCATTTATTCTTGGTGGCTGGCCAAAAATAAGCATTCAATACTTTTGTTGTATCCGATGTTTAGAATGTCTTATTAATGATTTATTCAAAACTATTCATAATTTATTGTGATCAGTAGATTGTAACAGAAAGTTAGTAATGTTCGTAGATATGTAGCATCCGTGTTTAGAATTGTTGTTATGGGCAACGTAGCCTTATGTCTCGGGCGCCCCATCAAACACACTGGATGTTGTCATAAGGATGAAATCGATATTCGCTTCTTAAGATACTGTATATGAACACCTATGTTTTTAGTGATGTCTCAACAACGCAATAAATTGTGAAATTCATATACACATTGTATACCGATGTATCTTTTATCTTTAACTTGTTTCGGTCATTGGACTGCGACCATACCGGGGTTCGGCCTTGAAGGGTTTCATCAAACACATCGTTCCCAACACGTATTCTTCTAAGTCTGGTTCATATTCTATCGGGTCTCAAAAGAGACTGATGGTGGAGCACAAACATAAACGGGTACACCCACACACGACACGCTTACAGTTTCCGTCAACAAATTCCCTCAGGAAGCATTGGTCAGCCTGAGGCTATTGTGGATGACACTCTGCTACAGTCCTGCACAGCAGGACTGAAACCTAAACCCCGTGTTTGTAAGTCTAGCTTCTTAACCACACAGCCATTAATGCTTTTTAAAACACGCTGCGAATAGACAGATTGGTTTTCGTCGTAATTTCCGTTCCGTGTTGTATTTCACACTGAGTTGTCCTTGAACGGTTTCAGTAACATAACAGTTTTTCTGCGAGAAGTTGCTAGTCCTTAGTTCAATCCTGCTTCATTTCTTGCTGCATGGAATATAGATTAGAAGTTATAAACACACGTCTTATTCAGGTTTGTAAAAGGCACCTCCTCGGATTTACTAAATAATTCAAGATAACTTTCTTTACTATGACTATCTCAGAGGTACTGATAATTGCCTCTACAATCTCATACTCTTATTATTATTTATCCATATCGATATCGTGAAAGTTATTAATCTTGATTACACCACAGACTTCTTCAACAGTTATGAAGCTTGTAACTAAGTTTCAACGAGCTGCTGTGAGAGAACTATATATATGTGAAGGCGCGTGGCTTAGTGGTTAGGGCATTCGGCTCACGATCATAAGGTCGTGAGTTCAATTCCCGACGACGGGAATTCAAACAAAGGTTTAGAAGATAGCTGATTAGTAAGATAAAGAATGTTTTAAATAGTATAGTTTTCATGAAGCGTTGTCTGTTATACAGAGATGTTTTTAATTATTTTTTTAAAGCAAAAAACAATGCAAGCTACAAAAAAATAATAATGCAAGTTTTGTTTTTGTCTTCTCATTATATCCGACACGAGAACACATCCCAACTTATTGGACTATTTATGGACTCCAGTCGGGTCTTAAATCTGGTAATGGAAATTTTCTATCAAACTGCCTTCATCGTAGTGCCCATTCACTGAACTTTTTCCATTTAATATTTTATCAGCTCAGAAATTAGTTGTCACCTGCCTCTCTACATTAATAACTTCGCCGTCACAACAATGCTAATGACACGAGACTTGACTTTCTTTAATTTTCTGCATGCAACCATTGTTCATACCCAACATTAGCATTTCACATTAGACCTACATTGATTCTATGAATAAAGACTATGAGAATAATGAGGACTTTGTAGAATATTTTTTGAATAGAAGCGTACCAAGTATTTAGAGGGTTTGCTTTTTTAAAAGCGTAACCCAGAAGATATTTTTTATGTGCGTGTATATGGCAACCATACCGTCTCAGATATGTGAGTGACACTAATGTCACACCTGTCTTTTGTAGAAGGTAAGTTAGAAATAAACTATGTATCCCTCTTACACATTGAAAATACCCAGATCACTACAAGTGCGAGATCTCACTTTCATACCAAATGCACATAACATTATCAAAACTGCATTGCAAAGAACAGGATTCCATTTAAAAGCTGCAATATATTTTGTACCTGATGACTTACTTTCTTCTAAAGCCACGTGCGACCTACATACATAATATGTCACTACTACCAAACAAAACGTCTACTGAGCCACATTAAAGGAGCAGATCATCTGGCTATCTAGTCAACAGTCAACAATATTCTACAATATTCACAGACGGGCCAGTTCTTCTCTTTGATTCTTTTACCGCGATTTCTGATTTTCTGAATTTGTAAGCTGCACACACACTCTGGTATACATTCGGTTTCTCTTCTACACGTCACCAACATCGTATCTCACGTCTAAATCCTCTCTAAAATATACTTTACTCAGTCTTTTCTCGCAGAGTTATAACTTCCCGGTATTCTCCAGCCCCTGTCTATATTCTCTCCTCAGGTATCCATTTATAGATCTTGAAACTAAGCACCAAACTTGTCCCTCACCAATTTGAGAGAGGGAGAGCTTGCAATGGTCATGAGCCTTCTACCACCAACTTTGAAAAAGCAAAACCGCCCGTTGAAGCTAAAGCATCTGAATGAAGTTCTGGATAACAAAGATCTTTCTATGGTTCAAGATTGATATGATTACCTGATCACAAATGCAAAATACATGCAAAGTATTCGTTAGCAGGGGATTCAAACAAAGGTTTAGAAGATAGCTGATTAGTAAGATAAAGAATGTTTTAAATAGTATAGTTTTCATGAAGCGTTGTCTGTTATACAGAGATGTTTTTAATTATTTTTTTAAAGCAAAAACAATGCAAGTTACAAAAAAATAATAATGCAAGTTGATGGGTTGTACTTTTACGTGGTATTTCAATATTTCGGGGTTAGGACCTCTTCTTCACGAAATCTATGGAGAAAAGATGTTAGCTGATGACAGAGCAGAAAAGTCAGCTAACAACATCTTTTTTCAGTAGATTTCCTGAAGACGGGTTCCTAACTCCGAAATATTGAAATGCTAGGTAAAAGTACTAACCATCAACTTGTATCATGAATTTGCTTTACAACTTGCAATGTTTTGCTAAAATAAAAACAAAAAACAAAAACAACGCCAATATATTGAAAATTTAAGTTAAATGATAATAACAATAATGATGATTTTACTAACATAAAGTTATTAAAGATATAGTTGTACTCCAAGATATCACAGTAGCAATTTAATACATAGAAAGATATTTTCAATACTAGATTCCTGTTTTATAAAACTGACATGTTGATACAAACTTTTATTACCAGATTTTGTTGTTCTGTGGGCTTGTTAGAGCATGTTTAACTGAAAATCAAAAAGTCAACATGACATTTTACTTGCAAACAAGCTTCCACCTGTAACTAATTAGTTATATGGCTGAAAGCTTCTCAATGTTGAAACTTATACTCGGCCTATTTTCTTACATAATTTTTCTATTTTCAATTTTTATAAACGTTTTTTATAAGTTAATTTTTTTTAAAGCGATTAGAGTAACAGTGTATATTTGTCAAACAATCAACAATATTCTACAATAAGTTAAGGCGGCAAGCTGACAGAATCGTTAGCACACCGGGCAAAATGCTCAGCGTGGTCGATCTAATCGACTGGCCCCCTCCTCAAAAATTTTGGGCCTTGTGTCTAGAGTAGAAAAGAATATCCTACAATAGGTCGCCCACAGACGGGTCAGTTCTTCTCTTTGATTTTTTTACCGCGGAAATGTATTAGAACATAGAACTGCTGAGTACATGTTGTATACAATGAAAGGATTTCCTCCCACTCCCCGCGATTGAAATTGTAAACTGTTAAAAGAATCAATAAAAAAAATCGCTCCTTAATATCTCGAGTTCTAAATGAGGAACGAAGAGCCAGAGCTTGTGTGTGTGTGTGTGTGTGTGTGTGTGTGTGTGTATGCAGAGGCGTAGCCAGGTCTTAAAGGTAGCGGGAGCGAGTACATAAAAAAGGTGTCGTGGCACACAGAAAACAATTTTTAATTCACTTCTCTTATAGTAAGTGCGATATTTGATTTGCTGTACTGCACGTAATTGTATTCCACATTCACTAATTTCATGTTTCAGTAACAAGGTCATTATGCATGAATCTTACAACTGATATATGTAACTAAAGAGTTAAAAATAATTGTTGAAAAGGCACCAATTTTGAAGAATGTGCTCGGGGGAGTGGTCGCTCCCCTTTCTCTTATGTATATATGTATGTATATGTATATATGTATGTATGTATATATATATATATATATATATATATATATATATATACGTTTATATATTCGTTTCGCAAGATTCATGATGTGAAATCGTGTGTTGAAACAAATATTGTTGTATTTGGGGATGGTCATATTGCCAGTTTACCCAATAAAAACACATGCACTATATATTTGATGTTCACTTGCTTCAGCTTTATTTTACATTAATCGTATTTCGGCCAGAGTTCTTTCGTCACACTTCTGTGACCTCATCAGTGGTCCTTTGCTTTCTTCTTTCCTATTTGTGTGTCTTTCCTTACTAACGATCAGCCGCTGATATATATATATATATATATATATATATATATATATAATATACATGTTATATTGGATGAAGGGATGATTATTGAATGGTTATTATTTTGATATTATGATATTTTTAATAATTTTTAATAATTTTTCTATTTTTATATAAGTATTTCATATTAATTCATTTGGTACTTATTGTTGGTTGAGATATATATATATATATATCTAATTATTGTTCTACTTACGATCTGACGAGTAGCTATATTCTTGAATAGAATTTATTTTCGATAATTTCAATTGATTTTAATCGATTTAAATTTCTTTTCTATTTGAAAATTAGTTATGAAACACGTGTAATCTTTTTATTATATTTATCTTATGATATTTACTTTACTTTATATTATACTCATTTATTGTGCTTTTAAATATTAATTTTTCTATATGTGATAGTGGATTTTCATCGATAAGTCCTTGA
The DNA here is from genome assembly GCF_046866305.1 of Octopus bimaculoides. Taxonomy (NCBI): domain Eukaryota; kingdom Metazoa; phylum Mollusca; class Cephalopoda; order Octopoda; family Octopodidae; genus Octopus; species Octopus bimaculoides. The sequence goes on from NC_142947.1 coordinate 14,052,100, forward strand.
AACTTGGTTATTTTCCCTAAAACTATATATTTTATATATATTTTATCTATAAAGCTCAGTTTAATTTTAATTTTTTATAAATTGATTTTAATTGAGTTTTTACCTGTAATTTGGATTTTGTCCCTAATATTATTATTATATATATATACTTTTTTATTTCAAACTGCATCTCACAAATGATGAAGGATGCATCATCAATGATGTTACTGTGGCCTCGGGCTGTGTGTTTCGGGGTCTTTCAGCATCAGACTCCTTCGCCCTGTTAACTCAGAGTGGGGCACCGATCAAGTTTCAGCTTGCGTCCCAGTAGCAGCAAACCACTGTTCTACCCACGTACGCTTGAATATCTTGTATAATGAAACAGAGTTTGTGTGTGTGTGTGTGTGTGTGTGTGTGTGTGTTTGTGTGTGTGTGTATATTGATTAATTATAGGTTTCAATAAAATCAGGGCACATCAATACATAGGACGCCAGAAATGGCTTGGTACAATGGCACAGGGTTTACCGTGAGGTAAAAGAACCATGAAGATATCATGTGTTGGTAGGATACTGAAGACATGTGAGTATCAAATCCGATTTAAACCGTAAATTTGACTCAGAGCTGGCTCTAGTTGCGGCGTAGTGATAAAAAAAGAACACAAATGGTTGATTGTATGCTATGGTTTAATTTATGAATACATCAATAAAATTCTACCGAAACATAAATATATATATTTATGACCTGTATGTTCATATAATACGTGTACGTTAATGTACTCACACACACACACACATATATATACGCACATACACATGCATATATGTAGGTATGTACATATATATTCATACATACATATAATATATATATATATATATATATATATATATATATATATATATATATATATTTATATATATATATGAATATGTGTGTGTGATATAATATATATGTGTGTGATATAATATATATAATATATGTGTGTGTGTGTGTGTGTGTGTGTGTGTGTGTGTGTGTGTGTGGAGACACGTAATTCGAGATAATTTCTCTTCATTTTCACAATTTACAGGGCAGATTAAGTGACATATCTATTCAAAGTTAACAGAAATATGTAACGTGCAAAATAAACACGTGGACAGAAGTACAATTGAACACAATGAAAAATAAAATTTTAAAAATCTGCAATAACGTAAACGCTGATATTAATTTTTCACTGTTCAGAAGAGCGAAAACCGGTTAGTAAAACCATACTTATGCTTGTTAGTAATAAATAACTGCCTTCAGAGTTATTCAACTACTACCTACCAAGCATTGGTGAACTAGGGATATCGATGGTCTACCTATTCATTTTCTAGGTTTCCTTTCATGGTGTTCGCATTGCCTAACCGAAGGATATTGCGTACGTATGTCTTTATCCTTCAATAAATGACAAGACTGTATTTTAAAAGCTTCTCACAATGTAGGTTTTCGTGAAGAGAACTGGCATACTTCAACTTTTCCCTTAGGTAATATTGAAATCTTTCTACATCACCATGGGCATATATATGTATATATATATATATATATATATATATATATATATATATATATATATATATATATATATATATATATATATTAAAGGCGGTGCTCCAGCATGGCCGCAGTCAAATGACTGAAACAAGTAAAAGAGTAATATATATATATATATATATATATATATATATATATATATATATATATGAGAAGCCTTATTTCTTAAGATTGGCATTTAGGTAATGTGTTACATATCCCAGGGTCCGATATATTTTGGTATAAACCTGAACTTGTAATCTGGATGGAGTAACTGTAAATTTCTCAATAGGTCAGCATAGGTGTTCCCTTTTTCACTGATCTTCAGTTTTATGTTAACATCCGCTGTGCAGCTAATTTCCACAACTGTGCACAGTTTCTCTTCTCTATCCCAAATCATTATATCAGGTCTGTTGTGCTTACATTTTATTGAAGTCTTCACTGGTACATTCCACCAGTATTCCTTTTCCTTATGAGTGGCTATGGCTTCTACCATATTGTGGGTTTTTATTTCTTTGTCCTCGGGATTATCCTTCCGATGGGTTTCATTATAGAATGTCCTAGCTACAACATCATGTCTCATCGGTAGATAATACCGTGATGACAGTTTCGGACAACTGCTTATGATGTGGGTGTATCTTCAGTGTGAACTCCACAAAGTCTTCATTGGTTGTCACATTTTACGGCTTTTCCCGCATCTCTATCCTTTTTGTGCATCAGGTACTTTGTTGATATTTCCTGTTCCTGGATTGCAAATGCATACCCTTCAGAGTGTGAGGTAATAATCCGGCTCTTCGTCCATGATAAACTGCCTTGGTGATCAATGCTACTATCATCACGGAGCTTTCTATTAACATATCCATGCATAGTCCTCTGCTCATATAGGCTCATCCTTTCATTTGTTATGTTGCAGTAGAGACGTGCGACTTCTTTGGGCATGTGTTCTCGGTTATCAGACAGACTGTTACTCAAGGAGCTGCCTTCCAAGTCTTATGATGTTATCAGCTTCATGTATGCAAACTTGGTCAAGAGATGCACTTCGAAGGGATATAATGCAACATTCAAAGGCATTTTAGATCGATGTTAAGCCTCTGCCGCCTCGTTTACGTTTTAGGTAGAGGCGGTCTACATCACTGTTTATGCGGAAATTATGTGTGTTTGTTAGTATTCTTCGGGTTTTCACATCAATGGCTCATATCTCATCAAGCGTCCAATCAAGCAGCCCAAATGTATGTATGTATGTATGTATGTATGTGACTATATAAACGGAAACTGTTGAGACTCGTCGCATGGGCTGTACATGTAGTTTGAAATCCCAGCCTTGTGACACTGCCTTAGCCTGATTCTAGTTGAACATTATGTTAGGACACATGCTGATTCAATGAGGAAGTCGTCCATTTGATCGAACGGTAGGATGCTGTGTGTGTGTGTGTGTGTGTGTGTGTGTGTGTGTGTGTGTGTGTGTGTGTGTGTGTGTGTGTGTGTGTGTGTGTGTGTGTGTGTGTGTGTGTGTGTGTGTGTGTGTGTGTGTGTGTGTGTGTGTGTGTGTGCGTGCGTGTGTTTGTGAGAGTACGTATGTACGTGTATGTATACACATGTGTATATAAAGAAATGAAATGGAAAGTGCACTTGTAGATGTTAGGAAGATAATTTCAAGGACTTAACAACCGGTTGTTGCACCAGAAGCGAAAGCAGTGTTGATACTGTGTTTTGTAATTCTACTCAAGGAGAAAAAAAGAACGGATTTTCCTGAGTGTGTGTGTGTATATACATATATTTGGAGTGACATCATCTTGAGAGTCTTCAGCAAGCATGCACAGGGTTGGAATCTTCTGGAAAACTGGTGGGAAAAAAGTTCTCTTGCGTCTCTGACTCGAAACGCAGCTGCTGAACTTTGTAGACATGTTTTTTAGCAGCTCTGAGTTCGCCTACGCTCCTGTCCCGGACGCTTGGAATTTGACCAGCTCTGATTTTGACTGGAGTTCTGTGAAGAATGCCTTCACAAGGTTTTATTAACTCAAGCTTTGCTGTTTCTACATCTGACTACTTGACCGCTGTTTGTTCTAAGGTGTAATATTGTCTCCATGAAGAATGATTAACTCTAACTTTGCTGTTTCCACGCCAGACCTGACCACTGTTTGTTCCAAGTGTAATATTGTCTTCATAAAGTAAGATTAATACCGACTTTGCTGTTTCCACGCCAGACCTGGCTACTGATTGTCCCGAGTTGTACATTTTGTACATACCGAATAAAAGATTGTTTTTTGTTGAATACTTTCTTGTTCTGCTAATTTTCCTAAAAGCATTTATGTAAGGAATTGTGTAACACCCTTCCAGTACCGACATAATTCAGCCTCTTACATATTCTTTTACTAGTGTTAGTCATTGGGCTGTGGCCGTGTTGAGCACCACTTCAAGTGGTTTTTTTTAAAGAGTGAATCGACTCTAGTACTTATGTTTTTAAAGTCTGGTACTTATTCTATCGCTCTCTTTGCCGAACCGCTAGGTTATCAGGATGTAATCAGACTAATACTGATTGTTAAGCTATGGTCGGAGATAAACACAAACGCAGAGGCACGCACACACACAAACACACACACACACACACATGTAGCTGTGAATATATTCACATACACACACATGCTTGTGTATAGGTCTAATTACATGTGACTCATAGTCTCTGTGTCCTTGAGTGGACTAGAAGACCATAAATAATATTTGAAAAAGATTTGAAATCAGGCTTAATGCGTTTAGTAACTAACTAAACAAATCCTGAGCCAAGTCTAACTATTCTTTCTTCAATAACGTTGACTGGGTAAGTTAGTACAAGGATTCGTTGCTCAGTTCCCCTGCCAAGTTGTGATCAATCTATTAATCTTCGTTACAGAATGATATGCTAATGCTATCTAGGTTCCTTCTTACCATTTGTAAGAAATGTGTGTTTTCTTTCGTGCTCTTTGTAAGTAAAGATAAGTTGAGCAACTAAACTTGCTTATCTGCAGGTCGTATCTACGCATTTATTTATTATATAAATGACCTAATAACTCTGTCTGAAAAAGAATTATCCTAAAATTGGGCTGAAATATGTAGATTTGGCTAATTTAAGTTTACTTGCGCAATATCCATCCAGTGGATGGAGAAAATGAAACATGAAAAGAAATAAACTTCTTTGAGCTGTTTAAACTTTTGTCTCAATGGCAACCCATATTTGAAATCCAGATGAAAAACGTAAAATAAATCAGGAAAAAGGAGAAAGTTTGCAAGCACAATATTTGTCATTTGAATTACAAAATGGCGTATATTTCTCTTTGCTCCGATCTCATCGTAAAACACATTTTCTTTTATAGACTATGAGTAAAGTGCTATCCAGTATTGTTTGATATAACACTTGATTCCGACCATGTCCAAAACATAACATTTATTATGTGATTCCTTCAGAGTATAGGTCGAGAATTTAAGAATCATTGTACAGCTTTCGTTAAGATTGGCTCTTTGGTAACTGATCGTCGCCAGGGGTCAGTGTAACTTGCCTAGGACGGCCTCTGTTCAGTGGTTGAGCTACGTAAACGGGGCTGTCACTGTCGAAGGAAACCGTGACCTGTCGTCCCCCGAGCGGGAGTTGAAATGATTTGTCCCCTGGGTGAATCACTTTGTATGGTTCATCATAAGGTGCATCACGACAAACGAAAACGAACTTCGCCTTGTGGATGCCATTCGGTACAGAGGACCTAGGTTGATCTAGCGGTGGGGTGTAACTGGTCCATGTTGTCTGTCAGTTGTTCAAGATATCTTTTACCATTCGGGTCTGACTTTGTATTTGGAATGAATTCTCTCGCCACCATAAGCAAGGCTCTGCACAAGTTTGTGGGTATGGTAAACTTTTATCGTCGTTCCATTCCCTCTGCAGCAAGATTGATGAGATGGGGGTCCCATCGATCGTACAAGGCGCTATCAGGAAAAAGTAAAAAACAAAAACAGGTGGAATGGGACAGGGCAATGACCTCAGCCTTCGAATCCACAAAAAAGCTCTTTAAAGCAACCATTCTTTCCAGGCCTCATATATTAGCACCGACCGCACTCATAGTGGATGTTTAATACGCAATAAACAATACTTCATCACATCATGTTTGGGTCACCACTCTTAGCTTTTGCTAAGCTATACGTAAAACTAACCACAAACAAGGATATGTTGAAGTGTTGTTCCTTGTGTATTAAGCATCTATAACACGTGAGAGGGAGTGATCTAGTATTACATAAAAATCCTGGATTCTTTCCTGTCTGACTGGAAGTTCCTTTTCGTCCGAGCAGTTCCTTAACTAGTCTGCAACAAAGGTCCACGTTTATAGTTTGTCTCTTACGAGTTCACGGGCAATGCTCTACAATAATATATTTTGTGAAGGCTATCGCGAGCAAAATGCCTCTGATGTCACTAACCTGACAAAGGACGCATTCAACAAAATTTGGAAATATCTTAGAAGAGTGCAGTGGTCAAATATGGCCAATATGACATAAAGAAGTACACAGAATACTCCTTAATGAAAATTCGCGCTATTTTCTTCCGAAATAGGTGATATACATTGAACATGTGCAGCACATACTTAGCAGAATGCTGAACTGAAGCAGTAACCTTTTTGGTAAATATGAAAGTGCCTATAGTGTCTATAGTGTCTATAATCTTTTCTATAGGCCGAAACGGTGGCAAAATTCTTCTAACGAATTATTGGATGTCAACTAACTGAGGGTTGACCAGAATTGATAGTGTGAAATCAATCGCATCAAATTTCAATAGTGTCAAGTATTTTATTTTCATATTTAACAGGCGCAGGAGTGGCTGTGTGGTAAGTAGCTTGTTTACCATCCACATGGTTCCGGGTTCAGTCCCACTTGGGCAAGTATCTTCTACTATACCCTCTGGCTGACCAAAGCCTTGTGAGTGGATTTGGTAGACGGAAACTGAAAGACGCCCGTCGTATATATTTGTGTGTGTGCACGTATGTTTGTGTGTCTGGTGTGTTTATGTCCCCGTAACTTAGCGGTTCGGCAAAAGAAACTGATAGAAGTACTAAGCTTACAAAGAAGAAGTCCTGGGTTGATTTATTCGACTAAAGGCAGTGCTCCAGCATGGCCACAGTCAAATGACTGAAACAAATAAAAGAATAATATATAAACATGTACAACTTTTAGAACATTGTCATTTTATTTATTTTCTTTTTTTACTCTCGGCAAAAGGTCCGAAATTTTTGGAGAGGGGGGGGCAGTCGATTAGATCGACCCCAGTGCATAACTGGTACTTAATTTATCGACCCCGAAAAGATGAAAGACAAAGTCGACCTCGGCGGAATTTGAACTCAGAATGTAAAGACAGACGAAATACCGCTAAGCATTTCGCCTGGTGTGCTAACGTTTCTGCCAGCTCACCGCCTTAACATTGTCATTTTATGAGATTTTACTGGCAAATTTTTTAATTAACATAGACATTTATTTACATGAAAGAAAATTACCGGACAACTGTCATCTAATTCTTCCAAACCGTTAGAATCGTTATTTCAGACAAGATGGTGAGCTGGCAGAATCGGTAGCACACCAGACAAAATGCTTAGTGCTATTTTGTCCATCTTTACGTTCTGAGTTCAAATCCTGCCGAGGTCGACTTTGCTCTTCATCTTTGAGGAAATTCGTACCAGTTGAGTACTGGGGTTGATGTAATCGACCAGCCCCACTCCCCTAAAATTTCAGGCCTTGCGCCTATAGCAGAGTGGCAGGGCAGTAGAATCATTACCAAACCAGATAAAATATTTAGAGATATTTCTTCTCGGTATTTACATTCTGAGTTCAAATTCTGTTAAGGTCAACTTTGCCTTTCATCCTTTCGGGGTTGATAAAATAAGCACTAGTTGGGCAATGGGTTCATTATAAACTGCTAAAGATGGATATGAGGTTTTTCCTGAAGGTATCTTGGTGTATGACCAAATACTAGATAGTGTTTCCTATAATAATTATTCACCGATTGCTGTGTTGAATGCGACTAATGGAGCCCAAGTAACAGTGTTCTGATGTTTCGAATAAAACTTAATAACCTTCAGTGACCTTTGCTGAGTTAGCCTTACTTTTCGTTTTCCTTTTCCTGAATTTTTCCTATTGTAAAGGTAATTTATGAACACTCTGTATAACATGTAACATTTTTTTTTATTCAAGAAACAATATTTTTTATATCGTAACAGAATCAAAATATTTATTTTTCTTTTTTCATTTTTATTGTAGCAAAAGTTGAAAGAAGAGCGAGAAAGCAAACGAAAACAACTGGACGACCGTCATTGGTATATTTTACAAACAGTCGCAGATTGTCTTCAACTGGACAAATTAGATGTCGAGGAAAGTATCCTTGAAGGAACACAGGTAGATATGCTATTGAATAAAGTTTTAACCATTTACATACTTAAACCTTGATATGTTCAACACAGTGATATGAAGCAAGTATTGTATCTTACGTGTGTATGTATATGCATCTATATATGTATATGTTTATTTTAATAATTAAATAAATATATTGTTGATGTCATAAGAATTTAGAAACTTTTGGGGGAATGTGGAACAATTATTTCAAGGAACATTGAATCTCGAAGCACATAAAGCTATATCCTTTCTACTCTATAGGCACTAAGTCTGAAAATTTGGGGGAGTGAGCTTGTAGGTTAAACGACCCCGGCATTTGACTGGTGTTTATTTCATTGTCCACGAAAGGATGAGAGGCAATGTGCCTCAACAGAATTTGAACTCAAAACGTAAAGATGGACGAAATGCCACCAAGTATTTTGCCCAGCATGCTAACGATTCTGCTACCTTGCTGCCTTTAAAGCTATAAATAACAGCAGGTAAAAATATTAGATTGAGCAACCCTTAGGATAAAAAAATATCGAGGGCAGCCTTCAACTTTTTTTAATCCAAAAGGGCTTTTCAACCCAATATTTACATGCTATCATTTAAAGTTGTATGTGCTTCGAGATCCACTGTTCCTAATATACATACAAACACATACATACATACATACATACATATATATATATATATATATATATATATATATATATATACATAGGTGCAGGAGTGGCTGTGTGGTAAGTAGCTTGCTTACCAACCACATGGTTCCGGGTTCAGTCCCACTGCGTGGCACCTTGGGCAAGTGTCTTCTACTATAGCCTCGGGCCGACCAAAGCCTTGTGAGTGGATTTGGTAGACAGAAACTGAAAGAAGACCGTCGTATATATATATATATGTATGTGTGTTTGCGTGTCGGTGTTTGTCCCCCCACTATCGCTTGACAACCGATGCTGGTGTGTTTAGGTCCCCGTAACCTAGCGGTTCGGCAAAAAGAGACCGATAGAATAAGTACTAGGCTTACAAAGAATAAGTCCTGGGGTCGATTTGTTCGACTAAAGGTGGTGCTCCAGCATGGCCGCAGTCAAATGACTAAAACAAGTAAGAGTAAAAGAGTATATATATATATATATATATATATATATATATATATAAATCCCCCCCACACACACACACACAAAGCACAAAATGTCAGGGGGTATGAATGATGAATATATTTATTTAACCATTTGACCTCCTTACAATGAATTCACATTTTATACTTGTGTATGTGTGTGTGTGTGTGTGTGTTTATATGTATAGAATGTTTCATATTGATAGATCATATTGTATTTGTAATTTACAAGATTGCACCATCCACTTCCCACTCCTCCTCCCCCACACCCTCTAATCATACTTCTTTCCCAATATCCTGCCACTTATATTATGACATTTGGACCTCAAGGGTATGCCCTGGTACTTGCCACTATCTATATCTCTCTCTTCTTTTACTCAGCCATCCCATTTATATTCTGATCCTTGTCCCCTGTGAGTAAGCCGGCAGTTTTCCCACCATCTCTATCCTGTTGCCTCCCACTCTCTCTCTCTCTTTCTTCTTCTCCTGCTCTTTCCTCAGGTTGGATAACCATGTATCTCCATTTCAGGACCTGTTTTGTCCAATTTTGTTTTGCTTTACACACTTAGAAACAACGAGAGATGCATTTTCGGTACAAAATAAATACGATGAAAAGAAAAAGAAAAGAAAAGAAAATTTAAGAATTTTTCCAACACCTCTTCTGCCACTCAGTATTGATTCTGGCCAATTTGCTTTTGTACTACATACTTAAAATTGATGGGGGGAAGCCTTGAAGCTTAAAAAAAAAATGTTTTTGAACTTGGCAATCAACATTACAATCCCCACTTCCTTTATTTTCAAACATAAAACATATGATTTAAAACCAATAGTGAAATCTTATTTTTCTTTATGTCACCCTGCCCTTCCTTAAACCCTAAGACATCAGTCATTTTTTTTTTATGTTTTAGAATCATACACTGGTATGTCAGTTGAATACCAAATAAATATTGGTATAATCCAATTATAAAGATAAATTAAATAGAGAGATACTATTGACAATCCAATAATTCATTTATATTATAATATTTCATATGAATATAATATAATATAATGTAACATAATATTATATAACATAAACAATTATTAGAACTATAGAAGGCCAACTAATTGTTTCGACTTTTATATATTTTTCTCTGATATACATATATAATAATAGTTCCCTTATATATAAAGATATATAAAGTCACCTGAGAGTCATGGTTTCAAAATAGACAAAGTTCTGTGTGAAAGGACGGCTGGATTGTAAAAATTAATTATGTTATGTTATATTATATTCATAGAATATCAGGTAATATTATAATATAAATAAATTATTGGATTGTCAGTAGTATCTCTCTATGCATCGTATTAATATCTTTATATATATATATATATATATATATATATATATATATATATATATATATATATATATAATCATCATTATCATTGTTTCACTTCTGTCTTCCATGCTGGCATATATATATATATATATATATATACAAAAATATATATTATATATGTGTGTGTGTGTATGCCTCTGTGTGTGTGTGTGTGTGTGTGCGTGTATGCCTCTGTGTGTGTGTGTGCAACAAGTACAAACAAATAGAGACATGTTTCTCCATAGGTGTGACAACTGAACTTTGCCCTTTACAAATGATTAATTTTTTTTTTATCATTTATTTATTTATGTCTTAATTCATTCATTTATTTATTGAATGGTTGAGGAGAAAAAAGCAATGGCGCCCATGACCATTTCCGGTGGTACCTCCGTGACTTGTGAAAGAGGTGGTGGTGGTGGTGGTGGTGGTGGTGGTGGTGGTGGTGGAAGAATGGAGTTATTGTTAACAGGAGAACTTGGCCTATATTCTTGCAACAAAGATTTAACAGAAAAGCACCCCAGGTGTTTATTGTTGCTAATGGTGTTTATTGTTGCTAATGATATTTCATACATTCATACATACACATTAAATCGTTAGAGACTGTATGGCAGAACTATTAAGTTCACTTTGCTATCACAAAGTCTTGGGTTCAATTCCACTATGTGACTTGTTCAGTAATTGTCTTTTACTATAATCTCAGTTATTCCTACGTTTTATGACTGAAATGAAAGTGGGTGGATGCAAACTATGGAAGGAAGCCCATTAGTTTGATTGTACCTGTAATTCAAAGATTAAGGGTACATGTGTCTGTTGAATACTCAGCTACTTACAAGTTAATTGAATGGAATGAGCAAGTAACTCATTGCCGAAACTGACATAGATCCATATAATTATTATCAAGCATATACCTGTAGATTGGAAACCAACAATTGGGTGTGGGCTCATGTGTTTGGTGGTCAGGGTAATCCAGGATATGTGAGGTTCCCTTGATGGCCCAAGTTGGAGGTTCTGCTGTATCAGGAGGACTGTATCATTCATGTGATCCCATTTCACTGTCTTGTCTTTTTCTTTCCATTTATCTTTTATGTACTCCCCCACCACAATGGCGCAATGGCCCAGTGGTTAGGGCAGTGGACTCGCGGTCATAGGGTCGCGGTTTCGATTCCCAGACCAGGCATTGTGAGTGTTTATTGAGCGAAATCACCTAAAGCTCCACGAGGCTCTGGCAGGGGATGGTGGCGAACCCTGCTGTACTCTTTCACCACAACTTTCTCTCACTCTTTCTTCCTGTTTCTGTTGTACCTGTATTTCAAAGGGTCAGCCTTGTCACACTGTGTCACGCTGAATATCCCTGAGAACTACGTTAAGGGTACACGTGTCTGTGGAGTGCTCAGCCACTTGCACGTTAATTTCATGAGCAGGCTGTTCCGTTGATCGGATCAACTGGAACCCTCGTCGTCGTAAGCGACGGAGTACCAACAAGACAAGACCCCCACCACAAATTGTGATGTCCCCTCATCTGAGGATATCTGCAACTTTCTGTGAAAGTTTTGCTCTCATTTTCTTTTCTTTCCATTCTCCCTGAGTATTCGAAAATGTAAACATCCTTTTTATTGCAAAAACACTACTGTTGTCTCTAATTGGACACACAAACGAACATCTCTAGAAAACTTAAAAACTTTAATATGTGCAATTTTGTGTGAAAATTTTATCTTTCTTTTCTCCCTGATTACCCGAATATATAAACATACCTTTTATTGCAACAACACGATTAAATGCATGGTAAGAAAAAAAATTAAGAAAGCAAACACCTGCCAGTATATACAAACTGCGCAATTACAAAAACTGTAAACCACAACAAAATTTATAATAAGAAAAGGAAGAAAAACAGAAAAAAATTTAGAAATCAAAAAATTCAATGATGTGAACATCAGTATATATATATATATATATATATATATATATATATATATATATATATATATATATATATATATGTCTATGTATATGTATGTATGCATGCATGTATGTATGTATATGTACATGTATTATTATTTTTTTCTATCAGTAATTAAAAAATCGAACAAGGTGAATTGCTTCTTTTTCAAGGCCAAGGTCAGTGCTCTCATTGATCTCTAGTTGTAGTAAACACATTTGACCTCTACTGACCCAAAGAAAATAATACTATTAACTTTAGTGTTAGTGGTGAGTTAAAACAAGTGGTAAGCTTTGCTGAATCAAAGGTACAAAATGGTCCCAATTTCCTGTTAAGGCAAGTTCATTTCATTTATGGCATTATTGCTCTCTGAGAAAAACTAGGAATTCCACATGGTGTTGTTTCTCTCCCTCAATCGTAAAATACATTGCTTGCAACTTGTGTCATAGGAATCAAATTTTTGTGTAAAAATATATTGGGTCATATTTTGTTACTTTATAATTGTAAAAGGCTTTTAATTTCAGATTGAAATCATCCACAGATTCTTAGAAGCAAATGGCGCAAGGCAACTCATATTCTATTACCAGGAACCAACTGTAGAGAAAACCACAGGTATAGCCTTTGTTTACTCTTTGGATAATGGCTTCATAGAAGTTGCAGAAGTGGGTGAAAGCCATTCTGTTTGTAGAGGTGGGAAATTTTTTCTAGGCATTATAGGATATGTTCTTCATAGGTTAGTTGCATGCAAATTACTTGGGTACCCAGGGTTATTAGTGTTGGTTGTGAGAGGAATGTGAAGGGACATACCTCAGAAGATGGTTTCAGACACCTGTATGTCTTTTTTAGAATGGATTATAAGTTAAAGATATTTTCAGTTAAAGATAGGTTAAAAAGACAGGAGCTCTGACTAGTTAGCTAACCGTAGAATTCAAGAATTGATGGGTGTTGCACCCTGTATGTGTGTGGTGTGTCACCTTGATGAGGCAATGGTCCAATTATTCATCAGCTACTGGAGCAGTGGTAGTTTGGTAAAGGCTGGATTAGGAAGTAAAAAAAGGAGCTCAAAAATATTTAGGGTTTTTGTGTTTTGATAAGGGATATGATTGCTCCTAATATTTCATATTGGTGAAGGATTCAGTTCTGTGGCAACAATGACAGAGTGAGAGGAGTGCAAGAACCACGAAGAGCTGTGGCTTATATTAACTTTGATAAAAGCATTCATGGTTTTGGGGATAACTTTACACTGTATGACATGTTTAACCCCTTGTTTGTAAAAAAATTAAAATGACTACAGTGTTTTACTGTTGAAGTATTGCTATACAAGCAAATAAACAACTGTAAACAACAAGCTGAAGGACAGGACCTTCTCTATCCTTCATTGGCTGTTTTTACAGTTTGAAGAGATCTGGACACTCTAAATAAAGCGTTGTCTGAGCTGTGGATGTGGAAGTCACGTCGACCATGAGAGCTGATGTAAAATCTTCAATGTATGTTTCTTCAGTCTAATCCAAAACGAAGTTTGCTGTGAAAGAACAGAATATATTTAACTGACTGCTGCAATTGCTGAATCTAAAGAGAGTGCTAATGTGTGCATGTGTGTGTGTATGCATGCATGTGTGTGTGTGTGTGTGCATGCATGTGTGTGTGTGCATGCATGTGTGTGTGTGTGTGTGCATGTGTGCAAGTATGTGTGTGTGTGTGTTATTTCTTTACTACCCACAAGGGGCTACACACAGAGGGGACAAACAAAGACAGACAAACGGATTAAGTTGATTATATCGACCCCAGTGCGTAACTGGTACTTATTTAATCGACCCCGAAAGGATGAAAGGCAAAGTCGACCTGGGCGGAATTTGAACTCAGAACGTAGCGGCAGACGAAATATCGCTAAGCATTTCGCCCGGCGTGCTAACGTTTCTGCCAGCTCGCTGTGTGTGTAAGTGCATGTGTAGGAAAGTAGATGGTATTAGTTTTATGAGATGGCTATGTGATGAAAACATTTATTGGAGACAGGACTGATCTAACAAAAGATAAAGATATTTCACATCGTCACGTTCATCTCAGATGTCAGAAAAGTGGATGTAAAAATTTTATTTATTTTCAAGTTGCGTAATAGTTTTTTTTTTTTTTTTTTACTGTGAAAGAATCACTTAAGATTCTTCTAAGTTCTCATCCCAAACTCTTCACTATAATTTATGTTACATAAATTGTTTATTCTGTAATGACATATCCATTTCTTCTGTTCCAACTTTTGTTTAATATGGGATAGAGAATTAAGTGCTGGCTGAAGTGGTGTTAATAATGGTTATTTTCTATGGGCTGAAATTTGGAAATAACTAGAATGATGAAAAATTTAAGTAAAGTCTGCTTCATGACACAGGAGCCTTCCCAAGTTTTCAAGATGTTTAGGATAGAATGCAAGATTTGAACTTAAATCAAACATCAGTGCTCTGTAGTGTTTACATATTCATCAGGTTGTGCTGAAGGCATGCAAAGCAAAGTGTATTATTCAGAGGCACAATGCATCACCAGGTCTGATTTTCAAACCCTCAATCTAAAATGATTGTGAGCATAGTACCTTAATCACTAGGGCATTTGCATTCATTTAGGGATTCTTTTACTTTTTTACTTGTTTCACCCATTTAACTGTGGCCATGCAGGAGCACTGCCTTTTAGTCAAAGAAATGAACCCTTGACTTATTCTTTGTAAGCCTGGTGCTTATTCTATTGGTTGCTTCTGCCGAATCAGTAACATTCCACCCGGTGTGCTAATGTTTCTGCCAGCTTGCTGTCTTAATAGCGCCGTCCCATACACACTGTTTTTAAATCGTGTTTCAGATCAGTCGAAAAATGTTTCTAGGAGGATGTTCAAAGCATTTTTATTGCCTGCCAAAAATTTTAGTGGGCATACATGCACTCTCTGCACCTCCTGTTCCTGAGCCTATGAAGACATTAATAATGAAACAAGACATTGACAGCATTAGTTTCCAGACAATTAACCTTTGAAGTTGATATATTTGAGGCTAATATAATTATTAGCAATATTTTGGGTTTGATGACAGTGGCCTATCTAGAGTATGTGCCACTTGGGGGTGGGGTAGATCATGAGATTGAACCCCGCATCCCAAGTATAAGTAGATACAGGCTTATACAGTAGATCCAAAAGTGCCACCCTCATAAAAGCACAACCTGGGGTGGATTGCCCCTAATCCCACTGGCTACACTACTGTTTGATGAATTCGAGAAATAAAGAGGTGCAAATTTTATGCATTTTAAGATGATATTTTGAATGGAGTATTGCTGTTAAAACAACAGAAAAATTGGGTATTATTACCTTCACAAGATAGAAAAAAATTGTCAACAAACAGCCATAGTCGACAACTTTTTCACCTTGCAAGGGTGAAAATACCCAGTTTTTCTGTTGTTTTAATGGTGATACTACATTCAAAATATCACCTTCTTGTCTGTATTGTATGATACACTGCTAAAAAAAACAACAAAACAAATGTAAGTCTGTTTATATACACACACATGGTTGTTACAATTAAGTTTTAATTTCATCACATCAGATAATCTTCGTCTTGGAGTTCCACTGAATCGAGTGAATCGTCCAACAAAGGCCAAAATATTTGTCACTGATGGTAAAGAATTGTGTTTGAGAGGAACAGGTTTACTATTCATAAAAGTCAACACCTGTAATGATCTCACCGAAGCTAATATTGCTAAGGTAAAGTTAAAATATTGTTAATTATTGTTATACGATGTCTTTTGTCTTTATGTTTTCCTTGCTTCAGTCACTGGACTGTGGCCATGCTGGGGCACCCTCTTGAAAGGTTTAGACGTACAAATCAATTCCAGTACTTATTTTTAAAGTAAAGTCTGGTACTTATTCTATCAATCACTAAGTTATGGGGATGTAATCAAACGTTGGTTGTCAAGTGGTGCTGGTGGTACTGGGGGACAAACAGAAATAGAAAGATGCATGCACACATGCACACAAACACATTCAATGGGTTTTTACAGTTACCATCGGCCAAATTCACTCACAAGGTATCAACCAATCTGATCAATCTGAAGTTACAGAGTCAAACGCAGGTGTTATTCAAATGATTTCAATAAAACCTGTGTTTGACTCCATTTCTTAATTTATTCATGTTATACAAAAGCATTTCACTTAACCCTGGAATTCCTACCTTTATAAGCAGGTTGTGACATCCTTGGCACTTATGTGAATTTTTGCCACCCTGGTAACTATTTATTTATTTTTTTCCTTGTTATTTGTACACATTGAAAAAATATACATACATATATATGTAAGTACAGAGATGTACTTACACAACAAGTAACCTGATCTGAGATTGTATGCTAGAACAAAAACAATTGCAGCGTGGAAGGTGTTTATAAGCCATTTAGAAACACACAAAAACCGTTAGATTCACTTCAACATTTAAATTTAATTTGCCAAAATATTTTTGTTGCTTTGAGACCACGACCTGTTCACTGACAAAGTTCCGTGCTGCATCACCTATATATATATAGGTGCACAGGCGTGGTTGTGTGGTAAGAAGCTTGCTTCCAACCACAGTGTTCCAGGTTCATTCAACAGTGTGACATCTTGTAAAACTAACTACATACGCATCCATTTGTCAATTTCCATAAAGAAATATCATACTTAAGCAGCTAAGAATGTTATAGTTTTAATCTAAAATAATTTCTTTCTGTTATTAGAAAGAAAGCATTTAACCAGTATCATTGAATGAATTCAAAATTTTATTGCATAGTTGCAATTATGTACTATAAATAATGTGCATAATTAATTATATGGAGGATAGTTTTAATGACAATGAATGTAACAATCATTGCTTTGTCACACAGGATATTGAATAATCCCTAAAAATAGTCTCTGCTTAATGATTCGCCAAGACATTGTGTTGTTCATTATATCCTACTTACTGTTAAATTTTCTGCAATGATTCTTTAAACTATCTCATCACGACCATCATTATCATCATTATTTAACATCTGCTTTCCATGCTGACATGGGTTGGATGGTTTGACTGAAAACTGGTAAGCTGGTGGGGCCACACTAGGTTCCAATCTGATTTGGCTAGGTTTCTACGGCTGGATACCCTTTCCTAATGCCAACCACTATTGCAATAAACTATTTTATCTCTGTTAGATTCGTTTAATCTCTTAATTGTGACACACATATGATATCCTCCTTTGCACCAATAATTTTTTTTGGTGCCCACACATATCTTTAGCAGGGGGTCACGAGGAATCTTACAGAAAATTTGGCTTTATCTATACCACTGTTTCCCAGCCTATTTTCCCTTAGGCCCCCACAATAAGTTTCCAGAAAAATCTATGCCCCATTGGTAGTTGGAAAAAAAAAGTATAAGTGCAGTACGTTTGGTGAAGGCATATGGTTTAGTAGCTAGGGGTATTCAGCTCCCAATCATAAGATCATGAGTTCACTTCCCAGCAATGCATTGTGTCCTTGAGCAAGACACTTCATTTCATGTTGCTCCAGTCTACTCAGCTGACAAAAATGAGTTGTATCTGTAGTTCAAAGGACCAACCTATCACATTCTGTGTTGTGATGAATCTCCCTGAGAACTATGTTAAGGGTACACGTGTCTGAGGAGAGGAACGCTCAGCCACTTGCATGTTAATTTCATGAGCAGGCTGTTCCGTTGATCAGATCAACTGGAACCCTTGTCATCATAACCGACAGAGTGCCAGTTATGTTTGATGTAAAAAAAAAAGAAGTTTTGGACCCCACGCCCCACTACAATTTTCCCAGGCCCCATTGGTGGGGCATATGCCCACATTGAGAATTCCTGATCTTTATTATAACCAGCCAAAAATGATCAGCAGTCCAGTTAGCAGTAACTCAATGCAAGATTTTAGTAATTAAAAATAAAACATAATTTTTTATTTAAATTTAATTTGTCAAAATATTTTTGTCACTTTGAGACTGCGACCTGTCCACTGACAAAATTCTGTGGTCAGTGAACAGGTCGTGGTCTCAAAGCAACGAAAATATTTTGACAAATTAAATTCAAATGTTGAAGTGAATCTAACAGTTTTTGTGTGTTTCTTAAATGGCTTATAAACACCTTCCACGCTGCAATTGTTTTCGTTCCAGCCCATGATCTCAGATCAGGTCACTTGCTATGCAAGTACATCTCCATAAGTTTTTAGAATAACCAAAAATATCATTGTTTCTATTTTTTTTCTTCTTTTTCTGGTAATTGTGTTAATTGTTATGAATCTTAATCAATTAATTGACTTTTCCTGATCTTCAATGTCCATCAATGTTTTGTTTTTCTTCCTGACAGGAAGTTAATTATATGCAGTTACATGCGAGTGGTTCCAGTGAAAGTAGCAACACCGTCTTGACTTCCTTAGAAGCATTGTTATCCAATATTTTCATCCCAGCAGCTTGTAACCATCAAAATGGCTGGGGTGAGCTGGACACACAACAGCAAGGACAAAAAATACAGAATAACTTTTATAACTCAATGTCTTCTTTTGTTTCAGTATTGTCAGGTATGCACCCCCGGTTTCTATTCTTATAATTCCAAAAAGCAATGGAGATAAGCTATAACTCTGGAAAATTCTTCTTCTTCTTCTTCTTCTTCTTCTTCTTCTTCTTCTTCTTCTTCTTCTTCTTCTCCTCCTTCCTCTTCTTCTTCTCCTCCTCCTTCCTCTTCTTCTTCTTCTTCTTCTTCTTCTTCTCCTCCTCCTTCCTCTTCTTCTTCTTCTCCTCCTCCTTCCTCTTCTTCTTCTTCTCCTCCTCCTCCTCCTCCTCCTCCTCCTCCTTCTTCTTCTTCTTCTTCTTCTTCTTCTTCTTCTTCTTCTTCTTCTTCTTCTTCTTCTTCTTCTTCTTCTTCTTCTTCTTTATGTTAATAAGCAAATAAATTTACATCTTTTTACAATTCTGTATGTTAAATATCATTTGACAGGTGCCCAAGATAGTCTTGGAGAAAAGGTGACATTGCAACATTTCAAACCAATGAGCAGTTTGCAAACATTCACAGCTTCTGGGTATGTGGCTATTGCCAATAGTGGTGAAGCATTGGAAGAAATTGAAAACATCATTAAAATTTGGATAAAGCAAGTTGAACAGGTGTGTTTCATTCTTTGAAAAATAATGATGTTGTTGTGTTCATTATGTGAGCCAGACTTCGAAAATATTACCGTTATAAGCTCTTTCATAGTGTTACTTGTAAATAAAAGTTACGTCTGAAAGTAAAAGACAACTTTATATAATCGTTTACACTGATGACATGGTTTGCAAATAATTCAAGTCATACATTTCAAAAATCATCTCTACAGCTATCACTACCTTCACCATCATCATTGCTTTCACCGTCATCACTGCTATTAGATACAATGGTGGGAAAGACAGTCATTGTCATCGTTGTCATCATCATCATCATCATTATTGTTGTTGTCGTCGTCGCCACCACCACCACCTTCATCATCATTCTTGCTATCATATTACTACCATTATATTTTGATGTCAATTTTTCTAAACAATCTCTCCTTTTCTAAACAGTCTAGAACCATTAGAGATCTCTTCTAAACATTAGTGCAGCAGATGTTTTCGTTACAAACTAAGAAATATTTTATACCCAAGCAACTCTTAACTATATATATATATATATATATATATATATATATATATATATATATATATATAGTTAAGTCACTTGAGAACGCTGTAGCAACCAAATTGTTTGTAGTTCAAAATGGCATGACGTAACAAGGAACACATTTCTTATATAATTTTACTTATTTTTTTACCCCACTTGGGGTAATTTACCCTAATTTGCCAACCCCTGGTCTAATGACTGAAACAAGTAAAAGATAAAAGATAAAAAAAGTAACATATAAAGTAAGAAGTTAGAGAATGAATTTAGCTCAACTTTAATATCTATTACAATTGTTTCTGTGCCACTGCATTGTTGAATTATAAATTGTATTGACTGTATTGAGTGATGAGTATTGGATATATTGGGAATGCAATGTTCTCCAATGTTCATAATAAATTATGATGATAATAAATTATGCTAACCAGGATTCTAATCAGTAAATAGTCAATTTAAATTAGTGTACGTTTATCTTCTGTAAGACAATGTAATTTGTAGTTTAAATGTTATGGAAATAGGATATAATTTGTGAACCATATGAAAGATGTACAACAAGAAGTATATCACTAAGAGTTCAGTAATTGGACAACAGGGAAACAGAGAGATTGTGTGATTTTAAAAGAAAAATAATTGATGAGCAGCATGTTTTGACATTACTTTTTCTGCTGCATATTCAATTACTGAAACTAAAAGCCATTGGCTAAAATGAGTTCCGCGTACAAGATTAAACCACAGTTGTTAGTCATAATTTATTATTTAATAAGGGTAGCATGGTGGGTTGTCCAAATTATTAGAACATCAAATGACTTTATGATATTTGTTCTGAATCTTTTCAGTCTGAGTTCAAATCCCAATTGGGTCGTTTTACCTTTTATCCCTGCAGGGTTAATAAAATGAAATATCTGTCATGAATTGGGGTTCATATAATCACCTGTTCTCCTTCGAAGAAATTTCTAACCAGTCATTCTGTCAAGATTGATAAAATAAAGTATATATATATATATATATATTTCACAATCACTCAGTTTGCACTGCACAGCACCTTGGGCAAGTGACTTTTACTATAGCCATGGGCCAACTAATGCATTGTGAGTGAATTTGCTAGGCAAAAATACACACACACACACACACTTTATATATATATTAAACGACGACGATATATATATATATATATATATATATATATATATATATATATATATATATATATATATAAAGTGTGTGTGTGTGTGTGTGTGTATTTTTGCCTAGCAAATTCACTCACAATGCATTGGTTGGCCCATGGCTATAGTAAAAGTCACTTGCCCAAGGTGCTGTGCAGTGCAAACTGAGTGATTGTGAAGAAAAATTCTTAATCAATCACACAACCATGCCTGGAAGAACTTATCAGTGAAGCTTTATTGCTGGTAAGTCAAACATCAGACTAGGTAATTTACAACAGTTAGCTTTCTCTATCCATGTTACATGTTTCTTTGATTCTCCTAGGAACTTAACCATTTATCAATCTAGGGCCATTAAAGTATGCACTTGGGATTAATCCAGTCAACTATATTTCTACTTTACAAAATTGGGCTTGTTTTTGTTCTAAAGAAGAAATCCCTGTTTCAGGTACTTGCAGAAAGTGAACAAATGCGGAGGGAAGCTGATGATATTGGTCCACGCGCTGAACTGGAACACTGGAAACGACGCATGTCTAAATTCAATTATTTGTTAGATCAGATCAAAGGTGAAGAAGTGCGAACTGTTCTATGTATACTCCAAGTGGCCAAATCAAAATTCTTAAAGGTAAAAATTATTTGACATTTTCATATGTATTTTTATTTAGTTATTTTTTTCTTTTCCCTTCTTAGTCTTAATTTTAAAGTACCTCATTCAAATATTTACCTGTAAACACCTTCTTTGCCTTAATTTTGAAGTCCTTCAGTTAAACATTTACTTGTTAACACCTGAGCTTTAATTTTGAAAATACTCCAATCAAATATGCATCTGTTAACACCTTAGTCTTTATTCGAAATCCTTTGTTCAAATATTTGCTTGTTAACACTTCTTAACCTTAATTTTAAAGTTCCTCATTCAATTATTTACCTGTAAACACCTTCTTTGCCTTAATTTTAAAGGCCTTCAGTTAAATATTAACTTGTTAACATCTGAGCTTTAATTTTCAAAGTACTCTTTAATCTGTTAATGCCTTTATAATCTTTATTCTAAATCCTTTGTTCAAATATCTGTTGTTATTGCCCTCTTTACCTTAATTTTAAAGCCTCCTTATTCAAATATTTTCTTGTTATCACCTTCTTTGCCTTCATTTTAAAGTATGCTAGTCAAATATTTACCAGTGTGATCATCTTACAATGAAATTATTTCATTTCTTACACATTTCAGAAATACATTTCAAACACTGCTGTGTTAAATTACAGCACAAAAGCTGTATCAACTCATCAGCAGTTAACTTAGAACTGGTGTAATGTAATGTAACGTACTGTGCTTTACACTAAATGGTTATGTCCTGTCACTAGCTTAGCTAGAGTGTGTGTGCCGCCTGGGGCAGCCCTTCTGTTTGCCACTCCCAGACCCCACAAAAAAACACATTGTCTACAGCAATAGCCTACAACAGGATGAAAAGTGCCGCCCCTTTAAAAGTGCCACCTGGAGCAGACTGCCCATTCCGCCTCCACCTCAGCTATGCTAACATGTCCTGCTCAGTACAAAGCACAGAATACCAAAGAATATAACCCTATAGATCGTAGTTATACATATATTGTTGCTGTTGTTATTTAGGTCCATATCAGCCTTGGACAAGCAGACTTATCTCCAAAGTGATTCCAGCCATGACCATCTCAATTTTTTTCCAGGTGTAAATACCTAAACTATATTATCTGGTATCTTCTTTTCTGGAAAGAAAAAAATACAAAACAAAAGCAAATGATAGGGCATATATTGAGGAAGATTTAGCTGTTATTTCTAGTAACTCAACCCATCACACTGAAGTTTCTTTTAATTCATTTATTTGATCCATATAATATAAGCAGTGAAGGCACGTGACTTAGTGGGTAGGGTATTCGGTTCGTGATTGCAAGGTCATGAGTTCAATTCCTGACGATGCTTTGTATCCTTTCGTAAGACACTTTATTTCACATTGCTCCAGTCATTCAGTTGGTAAAAATGAGTAGGCCTGTATTTCAAAGGACCAGTCCTGTCTCTTTGTGTCATGCTGAATCTTCTTGAGAACTACATTAAGGGTACACATATCTGTGGAGTGCTCAGTCACATGCACATTAATTCCACGAGCAGGCTGTTCCGTTGATTGGAACTGGAATCCTTGTCATAATAACTGACAGAGTGCCAAATCAGAATAATATAACCGATTTACTATTTATAAAAATGTATTAATTACGAAACTCATTGTTATATAATTAAACAGAACAGTATTTTAACAGTCTCAACAGAACAGTATTTTAAAATAGATCAAATTCGTGTGGTATTTTTATGTAATTATTTTAATTAAATAAATTTAAACAAACTATATTTCAGATTTGGCAGGAACTTGATCGTAAAATCACAGATGCTGCCAATGAAGCTCGGGACAATGTTAAATTTTTGTATACTTTGGAGAAATTCTGTGACCCTCTCTACAATAGCAATCCAGTAAGTAAGACCATATTCAATTCCCATTTTATTATGTTTTTAGAGGTTACTGAACATATTTCTAGACATTTCATATACATATATATATTTATGCATGTATGTGTATATATATATATTACCAGCATGGTCACTACTACTACTACAACAACCAACAAAAAATGCTCCCACGTGGACTATTGACACCAGTAAGGAACAATTATGAACTTTTCATTTAATTTCATTTTTTTAAATATGTATTTTTGATAAGGTTCGTTTTTTCAAGAACCGAAACATGTTAAAAATATCTCTGACAAAATTATAAATTAAAATTCATTTTTTATATATTGGCGTTTCCAAACTTCTTTTATATATATATATATATATATATATAATTGTTAAAGAGGACAACAAACGTTAAGTGTTAAGGCAAGGCAAACATCTCAAGTCATATACATTATTATTACTGGAGAAAATTTCTAAGTTTTGCAACTGTTTCTGGGATATCCCAGAGTAATCGTTTAGATCACCTGTGAACTAAACCCTCATACTTTGTATGTATGAATGTCCACTAATATTACTAGTTACTAGTTATATATATATATATATATATACTCACATGCCCATGCACATACACACACATACAATTATACAAGTTTGTTTTATATATATATATATATATATATATATATATATACACATATACGTACATACATATATACCTATGTAATGGGTGTCCATAAAGTCTTGGTGCAATGCTACAAACTGACTTAATTCCTAAGCTTGAACTATTAGAACTGATAGAGAATACGGTTTTTCAACAAGTCATGGCAGTTTCTAAATGAGAAATTCCTTAACAGATGGATTGGAAAAGGTGGACTGTTACTTTGGCCTCCACATTTACCAGATTCGACTCCATTGGGTTTCTTTCTTATGGGGACATGTGAAAAGTATTGTTTATTCAATTAAGCCTCGATCTTTAGAAGACTTGAAAACAAGGGTAACTGATGTGATTGAAAGTGTTACTGAAAATCAGTTGGAAAATGTTTTCTGAGAGCTACAGAATCGTATTTCTCTTTGGTGGAAATGTTGAAAATTAACATGATGAATAAACAATTTACGTCATTCTTCTTTCTTATCCTTTTTACAGATTAATTCTACCATGTATAATTACGAAGATACAAGTATTTTAAATTGCACCATGACTTTATAGACACCCTATATATATATATATATATATATATATATATATATATATATATATACACACACACTTACATAAATACACTCATCCCACAACACACACATCTGATTCCGGATACCAGATATAACTGTGAATTATCACAACTAATATTGAATGATGACTCATTTTCTTTCAGGTTGGTATGCTGGCTGGAATTGCAGGTCTAATTAATGGCATCCGCATGATACATAGTATTTCTCGCTATTACAATACATCAGAAAGAATGACTTCCCTTTTTGTAAAAGTAAGTAGGGAATAACAACAAGCTTTTTAATAATTTATTATTGCAAATTTACTTTCATTTGGCTTCACTGAAGAAGTGACAAGGGACCGGGAGATGTGGTGATTTGCTGTACTTGTGTGCATGCGTGTGTGTGTGTGTGTGAGTGTGAGTGAGTGTGTGTATGTTTGTATGTGTGTGCATGAGTACATGTTGATGAATTAAATTTGATTGGTGGAAAATGTTTTAAAATGCTTTAGTGCCATCACAAAGAAACTTCTGTAAACTCAATGAACAACATGATAAAGCGTGTCTAGCAACCACAACATAGTGATCTCCAAACTAATTACCGCCTTCATTATCTAAATCTAATGTTCCCTTGTGTTTGCACGGTTGATCATATTAGCATTATGTGTAGAACCTCAAATAACATGAAGTTAACAAAAAGTTTATGCAAAGCCACAACCAGATCACCTTTTGCAGGAGCAATCACTGAAAGGTGAAGATGCGTGGCGTAGTGGTTAGGGTGCCACACTCATGATCACAAGGCAATGGTTTCGATTCCTGGACCATTTGGTTTGTTGTGTTCTTTTATAGCAAAACACTCATTTTCACATTCCTCCAGTTTACAATCAGCTGTAAAATGAGCAACTTTTCAATGGCTGGCAACCTGTTCAGGAAGAATGTTGGGGATCTCAGTCGCTTATATGCCAGGGAAACTGTGTAACTGCCCCCTATGAGTCCTAGGACTTGTGACAGTAATGGTCCAGAGGTTGTTGATGACGATGATGATGGTGGTAGTGGTGTTGATGATAATGACAATAATAATAATGATGATGATGATGGTGATGATGGTGATGGTGATGATGGTGATGGTGATGGTGATGATGGTGATGATGATGCTTTTTATGTGCCACCAACACAGGTGTACTTACAGGATGTCAAGAATTCAAGAAACATCTTATTTCTTTACCTTTAGTATGTACACCTGAACCTCTGAAATTAAAGTTTTTTTCTTTTCTTCTCAACTCTCAGGTAACCAATCAAATGATAACTGCTTCTAAAGCATACATTACCTGCGATGGTAGTGAGACAGTATGGACACAGCCCACCGACTTATTGATGAAAAAACTACACGATTGTATCATGCTTAATGATACTTACCAAAAATGTTTCCAACAGACCAAAGAAAAGCTGGAGAAACTGCCACATGAGAGACAGTTTGACTTCTCGGGGATGTACATATTTGGGAAATTTGACACATTCGTAAGGAGGCTTAGAAAAATTATCGAAATGTTTGAAACTATTGAACTTTATTCTAATCTGTCGACATCTAAAATTGAAGGTAAGCTAATCAGTTGTTACTTCAAAAATGGCAATTATTAAAGGATAGCAAAACATTTCCTATGTTTCCATAGGTGAGGCATAGCTGTATGGGAAGAAGCTTCCTTCACAAACACATGGTTCTGGGTTCAGTCCCACTGCATGGTAACTTGAGAAAGTATCTTCTACTATAGCCTTGGGCCAACCAAAACCTTGTGAGTGGATTTGA